>NW_008596945.1:0-793 GCF_000691845.1 Merops nubicus | reverse complement strand
TGTGTCTGTGTGTCTCTGTGTGTGTCTTTGTTTGTGTGTCTTTGTGTGTCTGTCTGTCTGTGTGTGTGTCTGTGTTTGTATGTGTGTCTGTGTGTCTTTGTGTGTCTGTGTGTCTGTGAGTCTGTGAGTCTGTCTGTGTCTGTGTGTGTGTCTGTATGTCTGTGTGTGTCTGTATGTCTGTGTGTTTGTGTTTCTGTGTGTGTCTCTGTGTGTGTCTATGTGTTTGTTTGTCTGTGTGTGTCTTTGTGTGTCTGTCTGTGTGTGTGTCTGTCTGTGTCTCTGTGTGTCTTTGTGTGTCTGTATGTCTGTCTGTTTCTGTGTGTGTCTGTGTGTGTCTGTATGTCAGTCTGTGTGTGTCTGTATGTTAGTGTCTGTGTCTGTGTGTCTCTGTGTGTGTCTGTGTTTGTGTGTGTGTGTGTGTGTCTGTGTCTTTGTGTGTCTGTGTCTGTGTGTGTCTGTGTGTCTGTCTGTGTGTTTGTC
The DNA here is from genome assembly GCF_000691845.1 of Merops nubicus. Classification (NCBI taxonomy): domain Eukaryota; kingdom Metazoa; phylum Chordata; class Aves; order Coraciiformes; family Meropidae; genus Merops; species Merops nubicus. Next base: position 313 of record NW_008596945.1, on the reverse strand, counting down.
TGTGTGTCCTTATTGTCTGTGTTTGTGTCTATGTCTGTGTGTTTGTCTGTCTGTGTCTGTGTGTCTGTGTCTCTCTGTTTGTGTCTGTGTGTGTGTCTGTGTGTGTTTGTGTCTGTGTCTCTGTGTTTGTCTGTCTGTTTCTGTGTGTCTGTGTCTGTGTCACATCAGCATCTGATGCATCCCCATCAGAGAGGTCTGGTCCTTGGGGAGCTGTTGAAGGACCCGCTCCGTCATTTTCTGACAAAACTGGGTGATCTGTTTTTATCAGGTGTTTCTTTCTAGTAGCAGAGGGGTCAGGCTTTGTATCTGGTTC
>NW_008596944.1:0-13181 GCF_000691845.1 Merops nubicus | reverse complement strand
GTCAAAGGCTTTGCTCAGGTCCAGTAGTGGTCAGTAGTGACTTTAGCAAGGCTTTCAGTACAGTCTCTCATAGTATGCTCGTGTCCAAGTTGGGATATTACAGTCTAGGTGTGTGGACAACCAGATTGGTAAAAATCTGGTCATACTTTATGTGGAGGCTGGTAGCGCACTGGAGATTTCTATAATTTCTATACCATAGCTTATTTAGTGTCTTTAGCGGTCATCTGGAGGTGAAGAAGAGAGCTCTTGCCTGCAGGAAACACCATACTAGGGAGAACAACCAGTATGCTTGAGGGCAGAACTTTTACCTGCCATCAAGGAAGAGTCCCAAACAAGTTGGAGGAGTGGATTAATAGGAACCTTATGAAATGCAGCAAAGTCCTGCACCTAGGAAGGAAGAACCCTTTGTGACAGTACAGTCAGGACTGGCAGGAGAGGAACTTTGCCAAGAAGAAAGCCCAAAACTAAGAAGGAAACAACAACAAAAAGGTAATTCGGAAGGTGAAAGAGGAACAAGGGTGTTGATGAGAATAAACCTTGAGGGTGGTGGTGTGTCAGAGGACTGGGAATCCAAGCTCCTCCTTATCTTGATGCTTCTCCTGTATTGTCCTGATCTGTGTCCCTGTGTCATTTAACTTTTATCCCCTCATCCTGTCCCTCATAAATGATAGTGATTTGCTTGCAACATGCAGTAGACCTTCGAGTTCCTTGGATGAAAAGTGACTAGATAGGAATAAATCTTAAAAGCTAAGTGACTGATATTAGGAACAAATAACAAACTTTTTTTGTTTCCTCGGTTAGGAGTGTAGTGTATTGTTTTCAGAGTGTTATAAGCAATAGAAAATGTTAATGTGGATGGAAACAAAGCTGGGAAGAAGGGTGCTGGGCAGAAGGGTGCTGGGGAGAAGGGTTCTGGGGAGATGTTCTTCCCCTTAAACACAGGAGGGAAATGTGGCATGGTCTTGGTTAATGTGATTGCTTTGAGCCATGTAGGGCGAGGCAGCTCTTCAAAGGACACGCAAGATTTGTCTTGCCTGCTTCTGACCAGGTTGCCAGACTGATGAGTGGACTTCTTTGCTTCTTTCATGCTCCATTATAGAGTAAATGGCCTGTTGCAGGTTGCTGAGGTAGGCTCAGAAGGAAAAACAGGTAATTTTTAAATATTCTTTTGGTATGCTTGCCAAACCAAATCTTGTTAAGCAACAAGGTATCAACATCTTAGTGTGGTGGTTGTTCCGCTTGGGGTAACAGATCTTAGCAGTCCTGCAGGTGGGAAAATGGTTTGGTGAGGGCTTAAATTCTTGTGTTCTGGTTCTTCCTGTTCATGTGCAGATAAAGCTTATATGTGCATATTATTCCATGTGAAAGTTGAACGTAACTAGACAGTAATTTACTATAGGATGTGTAAAGGGTCAAGTAGGAATTTACTTTTCTGCGTGATGATTCATTCTCTGCCTACCTCTCACCTTTTGGGGGAAGAAAGTATCGAAGCTGGGTATACTTATGTTAATTCTGTGGCATTAAGTACTCCTTGCTTTCCCTATCTTTTCCTCAGATACGTTAGTGCTTCTTTAATTTTGTTCAAATTTGTGGGTATACTACAGGCTCTTGGAGTTATTCCTGCTTCAAAAGACATACATGACACATAACTAATTCAGTCATGGGAAAACCTTAGAGTAAGATAAGAATTTGAATATGGGTGTTTCTGGCTGACTGATGTTAACAAATTGGTGGAGGAAAAACGCATGTAGAATTTTGATAAACATACAACTTCCAAAATGTAGTCTTATAAAAAAAGGGAAAAAAAAGAATAAATTTATAAGCAGCACAGAAATATCTCTGCTGTCTGTCCTCTTGCTTAGTTTATTTCCTGGTGTAGAACTGAGCTTAGTGTTGCAGAACATAAGTAGTTCTGCTTTAATGCTTGTTAAGTTTTGACTCTTGCTTTTTCTTTGCTAGTTCTTACAGTACTTGCTTACAGAGAATTGAATTAACGGGTTTGGGGGTCATTATGTAATCTTTTATGTATTTTGTGGCTGGTTTCTTCAGGTAACTTAATGCAAATTTGCTTATCTGCATCTTTCTTTACAGTTAAAAATGACCAATATGCAATTGTTAGTTTAAGACTTCAACTGACAAGCAGCAATTTAGCTTCAGGTGTCCTAAGAGTGAAGAGCATGGGCCAGGTAACAGTGTTAAAATGGTGCAGAGGCCACAGACAGTTTCTGGCCATCGATACTTCTGAAAATTGTCAAGTCCTCTTTCTGGTCTTTCTAGTTAAGATCTTTGAAAACCCACACTATTATCCCTTAGCAGAAGCCTTCTTCAGACCCAGGGTACAGGTGTTTGTGAGGGAATGCAGAGTGCTGACTAATGCCTGTAACATCTATAAAAGAAACAGCTTTTGTTTCACAGTAAAAACTGGCTACAATGCTGATTAGGTAATTCTTACTATACTTGCTTGTTACAAAAATACTTATCAGTGCTGTTTCTGAGCCATGTGCCTCCTTTTTTAATCTGTCTTCAGTTTCTGTTTTCTTTTTTAGTCTTCTGTTCTTGCAGCATTTTGTCGTGCAAAAAACCTAGCACAGGAATAGTTCCTCAGAACTCTTGTTGAGTTGTGTTCCAGGCTGTTCATTGCCAGAGAGATTTGAGGTTGTGCGTACTTTGTAAAGAACTCTGGTTGTTGGTCTTGCTTTTGTTATTAGTACAAATGAATAATGATATTTTCAGCACCATGTAAAACAAAGTCAGCCAGAAAGCAAGCCAGAGTAACAGTTCTGGTGGTCTGATTTGTGTAGTTAAAAATCTAGAAAATGCTGCTTGAGTGTAGGAGGATTGCTGGTTCTTCTTTAACCTATATTTAGGATTTTTTGTTAGACACTGAAAAGTAACTGCTTGGGCCTAAAGGGCACGTGGGAGGTACTGCAGTATGCTTCTGAACATCCTGAAGTTGAAGATGCAATAGAGAGCTTTGAAAGCATAAATACGATAGCATAAAAAAACCCAAACCAAACAACAAACCCAAACCAAACAGCTATTCATTAGCTTTAATATCATATTGACAGTGTTTTGGACAAAGTCTATTCTTTTCCAAAGATAAGATGCTCATGATGGGAGTTCTCTCCACATCTCTTTGCACACATTTTGTACATACAGCAGTTCTGATTAAATTGAATTGTTACAGTTCTTAATAAAAAGGTACTTTTCTGCCCCCCCCCCTTTTTTTTTTCTGTTTATAACAGACGCACTTGCCATGTACATGTTCTCACGCTGTCATTTTTTTCAGAAGCAGCAGCAATGGACTGTTTCTGACTTGCCCAAGAAACAGTAAGGAGGAAAGGATGTCATGAAAACTAGTACTGAGGAATTCTCTGAGCTGGAACTCTTAAATTCAGGAATCTGACAGTATATAGGCTACTAGAGTGTTCCTAGATCTTATCAGCTACTAATTACAAATCCATCTAATGTCTTACTTTATCCATTCCATTAGTATGCATTGTTGTTCCAAACATCAGACTTTGGTCATCTGTGAATTTTTTTTTCCATGTTTTTATTTATATGTCCATTGTAATATTAAATGTTCTTTGTATATAAAATATCCTTAAAATTCAGCTTGCTTCATTCTGCATAGAAGTAATTTCTATACTGGACAATGCTGTGACATTTGCATAATGCTGTAAACAAGCAAACTCTTACTCTGTGAGTTGCTGTTGGTGACCTTAAAACTTTCTGTAAATCCAGGGTTACAGCAGCAACTCTGTTCTCCAAACAGACCTGACTGGCATCTTTTTTCAGAAAGTGGGAGGTTTAGAAGACTGGTTATTTTTGGATGACTGGGTGAAACAGTGCTTCACATGCAGCTCTCTGCTATGAGGTAACATATTGGTACTCATTGTACGTTGAGTGCTTCTTTCCAGGGAGACAAGGATATTCTGTCCCGGAAGTTGAAGGCTGAGCCATTAGCTTTCATTGTTATTATTCAAAAAAACCTTCTTGAAGGAAGAAAGAGGGATTGATTTATTTTCTACAGTGGTGTCTGTGCCTCAGCAAATCCTGAAGATGGCCTCCTGCTTTCTTCATTCATCTTCAACATCATCCTCTGCTCTCCGAGTCCTTGTAGGTGTCTCCATGTAAGGTTCATTTCTATCTTCTCGCTCCCTAAAACATTGTTGAGGAATAGAGATGTTAATTAAAATCAGCTAGAAGTTTTACCAAAGATATTTATTGTTGGAATGGTTTTAGACTGCTCTAAGTTGACCTGGAAATGTACCAAACTGAACTCCAAAGATTACATCTTTCTGGTGATGCCAGTGGCCTATGAGATAGGGTTTGTCTTTTGTTTTCTTTGTTTGTTTGTTTGTTTGTTTTTGGTTTGTTGTGGGTTTTTTTGTTTGTTTGTTTGTTTGATTTTTTTTTTTTCCCCCAAAAGCATCTGTGTAGAGAAAGGATAACTGGTGTACCTTTCTTCATCCTGCTTTTCCTCCATGGCTCTGTTTCTATCATGAGAATAAACAAAAAAATTTCTGTCTTAGGAGTCATAATTCTGAATACAGAGTGTCATGGTGATTTAGGCTAGCAAGGACAGAAATGGCTATAAGGACTCAGAGAAATGAGAAACAAGTCTGGGCTTTGCTTATTGAGTAGCTGTGCATGCTTGACTGACTTAGGCTTGCTGATTCAGTTCCAAGATTTGAATGTTTGGGTTCTACCCAGAGACCACAAAGGAGACTGGTAATCCTGGGCATATTATGTGAGAAGGAATAGGAGTCACTAGGGTGGAAACTGAAAGGAGAAAGCAGTGCACGCTTTCTTTTTCTCCTGTGCTTTCCAATGCATACAGTGATGCCAGAGGAAGACGAACCCTTCATATGTCCCATCACTTCCCTAGCAAAAGGTACTTACGTCATCTCATAGTCCTTGTCCTTGTCTGCCCGACAGCAGCAGCAATAGGCGAAAATACCGATAACTACAATTGCAGCAATAGCTCCACCAATGATGCCAGCGTAGAGAGCTATGTTCATGGATGCTGTACAGGAAGGAAATAATTAGCCCGTTGCAGGGAGGATGATATCAAATGCAACCAACACAATCACTGGAATTCAAATCCCACCACCAGATACCAGATTACATGTGGGTCTGTGTGGAACCCACGTTTGACTACAGCAACTGCAAATTAATTCTGTACTGGGTAGCTGAGAAGTCTGCAGGAGCAATTGGTGATAAAGAGGAGCCCCTGGACCTGAACAACTACTGTAGCTTGTGAGTACAGTTTAGTTCCAGACTTTGGAGGCTCAGGCCTATCTCACTCTACACTTTTTTTGTCATCTGTGAACTAATTCTGTGAATTAGTAAGTGCTCTATTAGCATGTAAACCAATGCAGAGATTTTTTTTTTTTTTTTTTTTTTTTTTTGCAGAGGGGGGGGAAGAAGGCAGAATTTTATACTTGTCTGTATTGCTTTTGTTAAGCCATAGACACTTAGCTAGGATACTTTATTTGGTACAACTCTTCCAGTAAGCAACCCCATCTCTTACGTGGCACGATGCTGACTGTCATGTTGCAAAACTCCTTTCCCACAATGTTTGTTGAAGTGCAGATGTAAAAGCCAGAGGTATCTGCTGAGACGTTCTTCAGAGTTATTTGTTGCCCTGTTGTGAAACACAAGTCCAGTCCAAAAAAGAAAAGAATTACAGAAGGGAATGAAATAGGGGCGGCAGCTCTTCAATTCCAGCTCAGGGCAGTGGGAGTGTTGAGAGGTTATTAAAGTTGATGGATTGCTCTGTCTTGCTCAGGAGCTGCCATGCTAGTCCCTAGGTTTTAGTGTGATTTGTGGGAGGACAAACAGAAATGTGCTGTTTTGATTACAGGGAACACATGGCATTTGAACATTCTTTTTAGAAAGAAAGTTGTAGGTGGAGGGTATGGAAGTGTGTGTGCTTAATTAAAGCTTTTTTACATTGGAGTTTGCTGAGAAATATAAGATGGCCCAAACTGGCATCTGGCTTTAAGAAATGGCCATCTAATGAATTAACTTGTAAAACAAGAAGCTCTTCAAACCTCCAGCTCTTAGGATTCCAGATCTGAAATATTTAGCAGTGGGGGAAATAGTTTTCTTGTCTGGGAAAGGCAACACAGGCTGTGAAAATAAATGAAGAAAAAGAAAGGCAGTGATATGGGATTGCTGGGATGCTGATGTTTTCTGTGCAGCCTAACAGGGCTCAGAACCATATGCTAAAGATTAGCTCTGTCTGCTCAGGCAGTCAGTTTTTGTTACATCTGCAGCTGATACTTATATGTACAGTCCATGCTTTTTGTTTGTGATCTACCGATAAAAGTCCGGATTCCTGCTCTGAAAGCGAAAGGCTCTGAATACTTTTCAGTGACTTCCCTGTTTTATCCCCTCACTTCTTCCCAGCCCACTCATGGGACTGGGATTCTGTTTAGCCTCTGCTGGCACCTAGCGCCGAGCTGTAAAAGAGCATGCAAACCTAGAAATAACAGACTGCATGCTTGAGTTTTGTTTGGGTTTAGTCTCTATATAATGTCCGTGTTTAATTTTTTTTTTTTTCCTGTGTGATGTTTATAGCTGTCAGAGTTGCAATGTATAAATGGAGTGCAAACTCCTATTTAAAGAAAAAATTGACTGGTGGGTCAAATTAGCAAAAATGTAGGTCAAATACTATAAATTTTGGAGTGGCTCCTAAGGGGAACGCTGCATGTGGTGCAGCACTGGGACTTGCTTAGTGCAGGGACCCACAGAAGGGAATTGCTTGTAGCGACAGCAGGGCATCCAGCCAGCTTGGGGCAGAAAGGGACAGTTGGCATACTACTTGGATATCTGCTGGTGCTCTGATGAAAACAGAAGTGAGATGGAAAGGATCAGAAGAGAGTCCTGTCCCAGGGAAGAAGAGGGTGACTGCAGAAGCAGGCAGGCAACTGCTGCTGCTCTAAGATGACAACTCCAGTCTGTTCGGGGCTCTGCATGATGTGCTGGCACCACTTAGTGGCCAGTCAAACAAATAAGGCTTGTGTCTCTGGTGGTATTTGTCTTTTACATGATTTGTGCAAGAATCAGCTACTGAGTGTTAAGTAACCTGTTGAGTCTGGTCATGCTTAGTTTACCTCTGTAGTGATGCTATAAAGAGTTAAACCAGGAAGGGCAGGTTCAGATACTCAGTCTTTCTGGAGCTGAACATACCCAGAAGAAACAAAGTTGTTTCAAGGAATAAATCTGAGTCCTCTGTCACTCCTACAGTTCAAGAAGTATTAAGCCCTCGTTTCTATGTGAACAGTTCTACCAAAAATCCTGTTGTGGAAATGCAGTTCCTTCTTCTTTCCCCAACCCCCAATTCTGACTTAAAAGGAAAACAAATAAAATACTCGGGTCTGTGTGGCAAGTCCTGAACAACGAGAAGCCTCTTTCATGCTGGTGTGTTTCTCATACCACCTTCCTCTAGGTGAGGAGTCATCTCTGGAAGGAAAGTAGCTTCCAGAGCCAGCTTTTGTTTGCCTACACCCCAGAAGGCCATTGCTGAACAGGCTGGGATATAAAGACACACTAGTGAGAAAACTTGATGTTATTCCTCGTGCTATGTCTTGCTTAGGCCCAGTAACTGAGAAGTAATTATTTCTGTCTGGCTTTCTTGCTAGGTGAGAGCTGACATAAAAATCTTACTGATGACCATTGTTACTTCAGGTAACAGTCTTTTTTTTTTTTTTCCCTTGCTGAGTTACTTGTGAGTGTGTTTTGTATCAAAAGGACAACTTTTCAAAATCCTGCTCAGAGACCTTCCTAGAAAAAAATCCATGTCTTTGAATTTGCATTTCAAATTATTTCCAGCCCTGATTTAAAGAGAACTCAAAGATTTGATGTCTTTAAATTTCCCATACCTTCTGTCGCTTGTAGTACACGGGGCTCATTTTGTACATTGAAGCTTTGCCATGTATATCTGGGCTTTGGGGAGCCCTCATGAGAAATGCAGGTCAGATTGATTGTCTGTCCATATTCTGCTGTCCCCAGAATCTTGCATTCTGGCTTGGATGGTGCAACTGAAGGAATTAAAAAGAAAGGGATTTTATTTAATGAGAAGTAGTTTTGTGTTTCAACCCATCTCCTGCACCTGTGGTTTTTATTCTTATTTAAACAGAGGCTGGTCTTGCAGATATCGCCTTCTTCTCAAAGGAACTAGAGTGAACTTGTCTTTAATTTGTTTCTCCTTCTTGGCACTGGTCAGCTAAGAAGGAACTGTAAGATGCTTTTGGGGATATGTCTAATAGTGTTGGGTAACATCCTCTGTTAACAGGAGTATGACAAGCCACACGGAGAATGAGAAATGCCCTGTAATGAGGCAAGAGTTATTAGGAAAATAAACTATACAATATAAAAAAACTAAAAACTATTTTCTACCATCAGGCATCTAAGACAGTTGGGTGCTCTAAGCCTTCCAACCTACTTTCATAGTGGTAGGAAAAGACCAAAGATGAAACTGCGGATGATTACTTACTGGGGAAGTTTTTATTTCCTGTTAGAAAGTCTGTTGTCTAAAACAATATGGATATTAAAAGTAGGACAGTATTTTATCTAACGGATCTGGTGTTGCCTCCATCATGCTTACCAAGGACCAAAAGAGTCAAGATTGCAGCCTCCCTGGGGGGGTCATTCCTTAGGCGAACGCTGCATGCATACGTCCCATTGTCTTCCATGGTCACTGCATTGATGGTGATACTGATGTCCCCCTTGTTTGCATCACCAATAAACTGTACACGGTTTTCATAGCCCTCGCCATACTGTACAAGTCCATCAAAATACCTAGTGACAGCATCATTCTGATAAAGAGGGAGGGAAAATGATCAGTCTTAGTTTCTTCTGTGTGAATCTACAACCTAACTCCATGGATCAGCCCACTCTCAAAAAGACGAGCAGCTTCGAAAAGAAGGCCTTGAACTGCCCCAGTTTGTCAAAAAGCCAAGAAGAACATAGACATTCAAAAGGGCCTGGGTTTCTGTCTGAAATCCCCTTCTCCTTGCTGATCTGAAGTCGGAGACTAGCAATTTCTTTTGCTCAGGCTTATTCACCTTTCCTCTCTATGACAGGATGCTGTGAGGTTTGTTGGAGTTCCATATGTCAGTCAAATTCCCCTAGGATTACACAAACTACTTTGCTTTCTTCCAGCAAGGACCTTCAGGAAAGAAATCCTTGGCACTTACTGCATGATCTCCAAAGGCTGCTTCTCCTCTCACTAATTCCCAAGAAGTCAAGGGGAACTTTAGAGGTCTGTCTACCTTCAAATATTCCATATCCATGGATGAGACCTCAAGAATCTCTCCATGTACTATTATCATCAACTTATTTTTTTTTTAATATAGTATTCAAAGATATGTAAATCTATGTAAATATTTATGTATAATACATATAGTTTAAAAAATATATATCTTTTAATAAAGTATCTATTTCACATATTTTAATAGATGTAAACCCATAGTACATACAGTGAGGCATCCTCAATACACAGTTGAAAGACTAAGAGAGGGGAAAGAAAAGGGTGGGGGCTTATCTAGTATCATGCAATAGATTTGGGATAGATTGCATCTAGAATCAGTGTGTTTGCACAGTTCTGAGGTTAAAGAAGTCTTGGAGGAGCCTTCTTCTTCCAACACATATCCTGCTTCCATCTCTCCTCCTACCTTGCTCTTGGGTTGCCCTATCATGTGTTTCTTTATGCAACTTGATTTACCGGACTATTGATCTTTTTCCAGACAACAAGGTCTCCTGAGGTAATAGCAGCCTCTGTTTTGAAATGACAGTGGAGAGTAACGTCGTTCCCTCGTGCCACCTTTATTTCCTTGTCAGGTGCTTCCACAGTGAGAGCTTGAGCAGTCACCAGAACTAGAATGAGAATAAATTCTGCAGTGAGCAAAACTGAAGACATTTGGATTCCATGCTTTGTCTCTGGCATTCTTACATGCCACAACAACCCCACATCCCCTCTGTTACCCATGATGCTCCCCACTGAGGAAGAGGTGAAGTATGTCGGAGCTGATTTACTATAGAAGCTGCTACACAGGGTGGCTAAGAGAGACACTCTGCTTTGCTTTCCTTGTTTCCCTTTTCTTTACCTGGAGCTATATTGCCATGGAGTTTATAAAGATGGGGATGGTTTGTTTATTAGTTTGTTTTTCTGAGCCCTCTTTCAGTGTGACTGACATCCTTTGGCAGTTCTAAATGTACAGAGGGAGACAGATAAACAGGTAACACAAGTGCATCAGCAGTCTTTAGGATTCAGGCTACACTAACAAACTGATATTGTAAAATTTCAGGGATCAGCAAAACGGTCAAATAACTTGCCTCAATCCAAGTCCATACAGAAGTGACATCTTGTGCTAGGGAATCAAAACCTGTTCATGTAATGCCCTGAGAAGAGAAAAGCTTAGAAAAGCAAAAAGAGCTTGAAAGAAACAAGAGAAGAATAGGTACTAGCTTTCAAAAATGAGTAAGGCAGTAGTTACCTTTCTCCAACAATTGTAGCTCCTGTGTGGAGCGCAGGTAGGTGTTTCTTGTCTGACGTATTCCATTTGACTTGATGCTTAATTTGTCACACCCAAGCATTAGCTAGTGGCAGGTCTTAGTTATTCTTGGGCTAATTATAGAATTGGGCTGGAAGTTTACCTCTGCCCTACCATAAATAACCTTCATGCCTGTGGGAATCTATGTTAAAATACACCTGCTTCTCCTTACAGTTTATGTGTGTGTTTTTTTGTTTTGTTTTTTTTTAATGGCACCAAACTGAGTACTTTGAAAAAAATTGTTTGAAACCAGTTAGAGAGAGTGCAGGGAGGCAGGAAAGGGAGTGCTGCTCAGAGGCACTCCCATGGCAAAGAGGAACATGATCCAGTAAGGAGGGCTGAGATATATGCTCTCACCAAGAGGGGCACACTGTGTGTGGTTGTGAAGGTTTGCTTCCAGAAGAAATAAGGCTGAGTCAGTGTTCCCCAGAGGGCATTTGATGGAAAAGCTGCTGTCTAGCAGGCTTTGGGTCCTTATTCTGCTGTATCTCTGTCCACATTAGAAAGAATCATAGAATGCTTTGTGTTGAAAGGGACCTTTAAAGGCCATCTAGTCCAAACCCCCTGCAGCAAGCAGGGACATCTTTAACTAGCTCAGGTTGCTCAGAGCCCCATCAAGCCTGACCTTGACTGTCTTCAGGGATGGGGCTTCCACCACTTCTCTGGGCAGCCTGTTCCAGTGTTTCAGCACCCTCATAGTAAAGAACTTCTTCCTAATGTCTCATCTAAATCTACCCTGCTTGAGTTTGAAATCACTGTCCCTCATCCTATCACTGCACATCCTTGTAAACAGTCCTTCTCCAGCTCTTCTGTAGGCCCCCTTCAGATACTGGAAGGCTACTATAAGATCTCTCCAGAGCCTTCTCTTCTCCAAATTGAACACCACCAGCTCTCTCAGCCTGTCCTCATAGGAGAGATGCTCCAGCCCTCTGATCATTTTTGTGGCCCTCCTCTGGACCTGCTCCAACAGGTCCGTGTCCCTCCTGTGCTGAGGGCTTGAGTGGACACAGGACTCCAGGTGAGGTCTCACCAGAGCAGAGTAGAGGGGCAGAATCACCTCTCTGCTGGCCATACTTGTTTTGATGCAGCCCAGTACATAATTGGCCTTCTGGGCTGCAAGTGTTCATTGTTGGCTCATGTTCAGCTTTTCATCCACCAGTACCCTCAAGTCCTTCTTTGCAGGGCTGCTCTCTATCACATCATCCCCCAGCCTGTATTGATAATGAGGACCTTGTACTTGGCCTTGTTGAACTGCATGAGGTTCACTTGGGCCCACTTCTGAAGCTTGTGCAGGTTCCTCTGGCTGACATTACATCCTTCTGGCATGTTGACCATACCACTCAGCTTGGTGTCATCTGCAAACTTGCTGAGGGTGCACTCCATCCCACTGTCTGTGTCACTGGTGAAGATATTAAACAGTACTGGTCCCAGCATGGACCCCTGAGGGGCACCACTTGTCACTTATCTCCATCTGGACATCAAGCTATTGACCACTACCCTTTGGATACAACTATCCAACTAATTCTTTATTCGCTGAACAGTTCACTCATCAGATCTGTATCTTTCCAACTTAGAGAGAAAGATGTTGTGGGGGACCATGTCAAAAGCCTTCCAGAAATCCAGATAGATCACGTTCAGTGCTCTTCCCTTGTCCACTGAGTACTCACTCCATTGTAGAAAGCCACTAGGTTGGTAAAGTGCTGGGGTTTAAACCCCCAGCCCTGAATGAGGGTTGACATGTGGGTGATGTCCACAACCAGGCAAGAAAAGCCTTCCTGATCAGTTTTCATCCAGGGTCTGGCCAGCCTTGGGTGGGAACCAATGAGGAGTTCACCACCAGATGCCCTGCCTTCAGCATTAACATCAGATGTCCTGCCTCTGAGTTAACAGCATAAAAGCTGGCTCTGCTTATGGTGGGTTGGAGGAAGTTTGCTTATGTAGTAAACATACTGTGTAGGCTCTCCATTTACTGGAAGGGTCTGCCAATTGCCTCCTGTAGTCAGAGCTCCCAGTGGTGGTGGGACATCAGCACAGCTGGGAGCAGGGGAAGGAACAATGGCATTGTTCTCAGCCCACACAATTGGAGCTGGGCTAATTGCTGGGGTCCTCGGTCAGTTTGCCCCTGCTACTACTGCATCCAGCATAGTAAGTGAATACTTAAACCTTTTTATTCCACCAGTAGCCGGCCACCTTGGATCCTTGGCATATGATGCAAGACTGAAGGGAGAAATATGGCTGGTATGCTGCTTATAAATGATAATGTCATTCTTATTGGGACAAGCAGTCAGCAAAAGAGTTGGTCAGGCAGGACTTGCCCATACCAAAGCCATGCTGGCTGTCTTGAATCACCTCACCATCCTCCACATGCCTTAGTATAGCTTCTAGAAGGATCTGTTCCATGATCTTCCCAGGCACAGAGGTGAGGCTCATGGGGCAGTAGTTCCTAGGGTCCTCCATTCTAACTTTTTTAAAAATGGGTGCAATGTTTACCTTCTTCCACTCACCAGGGACTTTACCCAGGACTTTTGAAATATCATGGAGAGCAGCCTGGTGACTAGATCAGCCAATTCCCTCACGACTCTGGAATGCATTGTGAAGGACTAAACCATGAAGTGT
>NW_008596943.1:0-14650 GCF_000691845.1 Merops nubicus | reverse complement strand
ATTTCCATCCCTTGGTTCGTGACAGCATACATGAAACAAAGGACCCATTTGAGATAGTAGATTAACCTGAGATGTGACAGGAGAATTTATATCTATCATAACCACAAAACATTTGGGAACTGTTACAATTCTCCAGTTGGACATTTAAGACAGTCCAGGAGACTTCTCACAGATAGACCCTGCTGTGTCAATTAAAATGTTACCATTTCTACACCTAAACACATTGATTAATAAGATGGTTGGAAAATCTGTCTGTCCTGGTGATTGTCCCAGGCGGTTCTCACTGCAGAACTGACCAAACAGTACATCAGTAAGCTGAACATAGTCAGCAGAAAAATGTTCCTGTAGATGCAGAACTGGTCACTTAAGACTGTTTTTTTGTAAGTAGTTGGTGATGGTTTTTATGTAACAACAATCAATACTAAAGGATCATGCATGTGCTGGGATGGACATACAGGAACATGGGTCAAGTGACTAAGAATCAAGGAACTCAAGGAGTTTCATTCACTCCACTAATGATGCAGTTGTAACAACCTTTGTAACGCAGAGTCATGTCACCACCCAGCTAGCCACTAACACTCCTGCTTGTGAGATTTTAGTCCTGTGAGCATCAACTTATGATTAAGATGCAAATAGATCGGTTATTTTAATAAATATCCTATGAATATCTGTGTAGCACTTTACCTGAGGTGCTGATCAACCAGTAACACAATTATTGTTTGCTTACTGATGCTTTTGCATGCATCTTTCATTTCAGCAGATGAAAGCTTCTATTGAAAATATATGAACTCAGTGATTATTTGAGATCATGAAAGAGATTCCCAGAGGGACAGTGTGTTATTTGAAAGCAAATAACATTTTCACAAAATATAAATACACAGAGCCATACTGTTAGCAGGGAGATACTAACATCAAATGAAGTTATGTGATAATTTACACTAGCTAAAGATACAATCTATTGAACCTAAGTGTTGCATGTCGTGATGGATAAATTTGGTAAGACACGAATCCCCTTGCATTCTAGCCAGTCCTTAGAGATTAGAGGGGCTAAAGGAGGCTTGACTTATCTCTTAATGGATATGTCAATATATTGGCATGGCTATGAGCCTAGCACCAGATACACAAAGAGCCTGTCTGTTGTAGGTCCAGTTGCATTCAAGAGCAGCACTCAGGTGCATGACTAGTGTAGTTTATTCATGTGCAATACATACAGATTCTCTGAGATTGCCAGCAATAGGTGCACTAAGCTGCAGAATAGTGATACAGCTCTAAAGATATGATTGAAATCACTAGTTTACTCTCCCAGGGAACCACTCAGCTTAGCTGAGGCCACAAGTTCTGAATATTGCCAAATGGAGAACCTTCTTGAGAGGGAGAGGAAGACAAACCCATCGATCTGTCCCTCACATTCGGTGTTGAATTCTTGTCCCTCCAAAAGCAGACTGATACTTATTGCAAAGTGCAAGGAGAGGGACTGTGGTCAAGTCATTGCTCCTTGTGGTCAGCCCTTAGTAGTCACACAAAATATTTCTTGATAGCTTTGTAGAGCTACTGAGAAAAGCAGAGCTTTTCTTGTGCTGCACCTGGTCTTGGTACAGGTTCTGCGATAAGCAGAAATAACAGGACTTCAAGGCCTCCACTTGGCACCAAATTCCTCCCTGGTGTCATGGCAACACAAAGCTCCGGACCTTCACCCAGTTTGTGCATCTACTCTGATAACCAGGTGTTCACCAGCAATTTTGAGCTTTGTCATGTTCCACTGTTTTTTGCTTCCAATAATAAGAATATATTTTTACCATTTGAAAGAATTACTTTTCATTAATTTTTTACTTTTAAAATCATTTCCCAACAGAGATGAAGTAATTCTAGACTAACATTTTGTTTTAAAAAGAATGTAAATGTCGTGTAAACAAGACATGGGTATTGTCCATTAATAATGTCATATTTATATCAAAATCTTAATTTTTCTATGAATATAAGACAGCCAATTTCACTGGTTTTGCATTCCAGTATGATTCATTTCTGGGTCTCTAACATTGTATTTTCCCTACTGGACTGTATAGCTGCAGTTTTACAGTCCCCAACTTAAAAACTGTATGAAATTGTATGAAATTTGAGATTTAAAAAAGATAGAAGGAAAATACTCCAGTTGAAAGGTAAAGTTAAAATAGAATTTCTTGTTAAAGTGTCATGCAGTTCTAACATTAATGCAAAATACCAAGTTGAAGTAGTAATACACAGAATGGTGTTTTCATGTGAAATACATAAAAATAGTGTATAGTAAATGAAGTAACATCTTCCTGACCTTTTTTGCTTCTTCTACAAGGCTAGAACAACTGGGAATTCAACCATATATTTATGGAAACTTTGAAAAAATTCTGGTTTTAATTACACATGGAGTTTGACCTTGAGATTCCTGTGAATTCTCCTTTTCAACAACAACCCTGCCTTTCTGAGAAAATCGAATATTCCACATCTTATTCTAAATATTCATTTATTAAAAAGAATTAATGCAACGGAATGAAGGAAACTGATATAAAGCATAAGGCAAAGGTCTAACATTTAGAATATCAACATTTTAACAGACTTTTACAGGATTTTATCCTGTTGTAGGTTTCTCAGTTTCTACAGACATAAAATTAAAGTAACTTACAGCAATGTCATAAATGCATGTTTTGGAGAGAGTTGAACATGTTATTTTGGGGCATTGATGCTCACTTATATGGAGGTGAAAGAGGTATTTCTTAAAGTGAACAATCATAAAAACTAAAAAAGAATAATTAAAAAAGATCTTAACAAATGAAACAGCCTTGTTACTATTATTCTTAGCTCAGCATTTAAAAGTCAGTCCTCCACTCTGAGATTTGAATCCCTCATTTTGCAATAAAAAGACATCTTAGGAACCTCAAGAAAGAATCCATACAATCTGTGACTTGCCCATATTAATATAAACAGTTAACAAAATCTAGTGCAATAAAGTGTATCTTAAATTTTCACTCACTTCTTCAGAGTGAGTCTAAGAGCTAGAATATTGCTTCAATTTTAGTATCTAATAAATTATTTCTGAATTATAATTCACTTTCACTGCAGGACAAGGTTCTGGTAAAAATCATAGAACGGTTTGGGTTGGAAAATACCTTGAAGATCATCCAGTTCCAACCCTGCATGCTCTGGGTAGAGACACCTCCCAGTAGACCACACAGCTCAAAGCCCCATTCAACCTTGTCTTGAACATATCCAGTGATGGAGCATCCACAACTTCCCTGGACAATATGTTCCAGTGTCTCACAACACTCACAGTGAAGAACTTCTTCCTAATTTCTAATCTAAATCTATCCTCTTCCAGTTTGAACCCATTACCCCTTATCTTATCACTATAAGCCCTTGCAAAAAGTCCCTTCCCAGCTTTCTTGTAGGCCCCCTTCCTTCAGATACTGGAAGGCCACAATAACTTCTCTCCATTGCCTTCTCTTCTCCAAGCTGAACAACCCAAACTCTCTCCACCTGTCCTCATAAGAGAGGTGTTCCAACCCTCTGTCATCTTTGTGGTGTTCCTCTCGCTTGTTTTAACAGGTCCATGTCTCTTTTGTTGGAGACTCAGAGGTGGATGCATTACTCTGGGTGGGGTCTCCAGAGAGTGGAGGGGGAGACTTGCTTCCCTTAACCTCCCGGTCATATTTCTTTTGATGCAGCCCAGGACACAGCTGGCTTTCTGGACTGCACGTACACGTTGTTGGCTCAGGTGAAGTTTTTCATCAATCATAACCTCCAAGTCTTTCTCATCAGGACTGTTCTCAAACCATACTCCACCCAGACTGTATTTGTACTTGGGATTGCCTTGGCCCAGATGCAGGACATTACACTTGACTGCATGAGGTTGGCATGGGCCCACCTCTCAAGATGTCAGGGTCCCTCAGGATGGCATCATTTCCCTCTAGCATCTCAACCACACACCTTGGTATTGTACACGAACTTGTTGAGCTGGATTCAATTTCACTGTCCGTGTCATCAACAAAGATGTCGAACAACACTGGTCTCACTACCACTCCCTGAGAACATCACTCATCACTGGTCTCCACTTGAACATCAAGCCATTGACTGCAGCTCTTCAAGTGTGGCCATAATGAAGAAAAGGAAGGAAACAGGGAAAGTATAAATATAATTGAAGAGAAACTGAAAGAGAGAATGGCTGAGTTTAGCAGGGATTTTAATGGACACAGATTAGCAGCACCTAATTCCTATTATAATTTATAAAAGTAGATGTTTTATTCTATATTCTCCTCATTAAATGGATATGGAATGAAGATTCCCAGAGAAATAATCTCACAGTTTTTGTTAAAAAATACCTATCACTCTACCTCTCCTCCTAATAAGAATATGTTTTTCCTTAGAGCATTGGAAAGTAAATTTATGACCTATTTGTCTTTTGCTCTAAAGGAATAATACAGGTGATCACAGAAATAATAAACTTCAAAATGTAGATTAAATGAGATTTTTTTCCATATTCACCTCCTGCCTCCAAAATCAACTGCAGTAACTCTGAACAATGACAAAGTATTTTCAAAATACTACTTTCAATTTTATGTAAGATATTGTTGTTTGTACAGGAAGCGATGTAGTGGAGCTCTGAGTACTGAAGGAATTGGCCAATGCAGTCAGCAAGCCACTGTCCATAATATTTGAAGAGTCATGTCAGTCAAGCAAGGTCCCTAGTGATTAGAAGAAAGGAAACATCACTCCTATTTTTAAATAGGGGCTAGAGTTGGGCTAGAGTGATTTTCACAGGGATTGGGAGCAGAATAGATAAGGGTGACTCTCCCATTGAGTTAGTTTCAGAATGGACCCTCTTGCTCTCTAAAATCCTTCTCAGAGAGGAGCAGAGGTGCAGCTAGATCCAATATTAGGACCAGTTAACAGTTTATGACTGTTATGAGTATCAGGGAGATTTGGGATATCAGAAGTAAAGGAAATACTCCCATTTGGTCATGAGATTCAGAGTGGAAACCCTTGCCCTCTGAACTCCTCCAGAGAATGATTTAGATCCACCTTTAGTTCTAGGCCTGGTCAATAGTTTATGTCTAAGAAAATTTCTGCACTGGGACTTTAGTTTGGTACTTAGTATAATATTGTGTTTCTTATGTAATTTGAGGTAAGTATTATCAGTGTTAATATAGTTGAATTGCTGCTACAGTAACTTATAAAATAGCAATGCTTAATCAAAAGTATTAATCTGTAATAATAAATAAAGTGATTCACATAAAGTTAAGAAAGCTTGCTAAGCAAAAGTGAATGAGACAAACACATGCACACAACTATATAGATGTATAGAGGTTAACCTATAAATAAAGATGTTGTCTTTCTGAAGATTACTGTAAATATGAGTATTTACATACCAGGGTGCCCACATCTCCCCTCACTGGCTTATTACAAGCAGACAGACAGCAAGCCGTCCCAGACTCCTGCATTTGAAAACTAAACTGTGATATACCAGTTTTGCAAATCAGCCTAGGAGTCAGCCTTCCTACGTGGGGGTGATGGCAGGATAGAGGTGTGTCAGCCTCACACTGTGGCCTAAAAGTTTACCTTACCAAGCAGCCTGTGGAGGGGATCTGTACCACCATACCGTGACAAAGAAAAGGAAACTGTCTACATCAGAACGGACAAAAATATATCTGCAGGATTATGATTGCCTCTCAGTGAACAGGTTAAGCTAAGTTCATTAAGATAAATTTTCTTTGGTATCACAGAAGAAAAATGCCCAGCTTCATGACTCAGTTTCAATAGAAAGGATGACAGGTATATCAAGGCTGCAGATTCATTGCTCATGGTGTTTATGATCCAGATGTATGTACTGGGACTGTAGGAAAAAGTTAAATTTGATATCCTCAGTTCTGTTGCACTGGGTCCATTCTTGGGATCTCAAGTAAAGGAAACATCAGAAATATACAGATTTTTTTCATAGTTTAAATGGAAGAAGAATGCTACTAAAGCATACTACAGGATACTACCAATAAGTTTCCTTCTGCAAAATATAGAAAGAATATAAATTGCACAAACCAATTATTTCTCCATTCCCTTCAGAAAACATTAAGGAAAGTATTTTTAGCTGAGTAAATACCACTATTTTTCACTTCTAAGGTCAAGCATTTAAAATGGAAGTGCATTTAAATTAGAATTATTGGATTCTAGCCATGCATAAAAATGACTTTGCCTTTCCAACACAGTTTGTAAGAATAATAAAATAAAGATGTATTTGATCTTCAGTTGTTTACAGATTCCTTGAAGTATCCCTGATGAAAGTGTCTAAATAACAATTTGGTATGATTACTTCTAAAATTAAATGAGAAAATGTGCTTTATTTTTTAAATTGAGTAAAAACTTATTTTTTTTGTGGGTCTGCACTGAAAAATTTATGATTTTATCACACTTTTTAGAGAACCTCATAGCTGTGAAACCTATAACATCTGCCTTTTCTAACATGTCTCAAGTGTCCTTTCTACTTCAAGTTTTAATTGTGTCTTATTTTAATTTTCTGGTTTTTGCTTTATTCCTCTTCTTGCTCTAATTCTGTGTTAATCCCTTCACTTTTTTTGCAAAGAGAAAACAACATGAAACAAGAAAAATAACGTACAAAGCTCATAGTATTTGTCTGATTTTGTATGCTGTGCAACGTTTGTGAAGTATAAAGTGCAATAAAGTGAAGATGATATAGGTATACAAGATATAGTTTCTTTTGGCCCTGTTCTGCTAGATGAAATCTAACATCAGACTTAGATTGTGAAGGTTTATTAAATGTAAATTTTGAAGTTCACCTCAGTTAGAAAAAAATGCATGCATTCCATTTTATGAAAAAAACAAATCCATAATTTTGTTATATTTCTGAACATTAAGAAAGACAATATGCATTAACATGTTTAAAGTCTTGCAACTGTCTGTGGATTTCTGTTTTTTAAGTCAAATAGCAGGCCTTTGTTTGTAAAAAGAGCCTATCACTTTTATCAGAGTAATAAAAGAATCTGAAGCTAAAATTCATCATACGCTATTTTTTCAGTCTCAAACTTGAAGTTTTATAGGAAATATACTGACAGTATTTTTTTCAAAGGCAAGACCTTCCACATATTCAAGAATATCTTAAGTAACAAGTATTCCTGACAAAAACGGTAGATAACTAATTTACAGAGTTAGCAATTGTAAAAAGTTTTTAACTGTATTTTTTAAAACATATGGGATTTTGGAACCTACATCTGTAAGGAAGCAACATAAAAAGGTTTCTATCTTGTCTCTAACTTACTTTTAATTTTTAGTGGGACGGGAAGATTCAAGAACTCATTTCTGTTTTATAGTTAATCAACAAATTGTTTAGTAACTCAAACTTTCCCCCCCCCATGTCACTAGTATTAAAAGCTGCATTCTTCAAAGATAATTTCATTACAAAACTATTTTTATAGTCTAAGGTCTCAAGTGTTGCAATAATCTAGGTATTCCATTCATTAATTTTTTTTTTTTTATATACTTATATATGCATTCAGCTTTTTCTAGATTTATTCCATATATTTTTTTTGTTGTTGTTCTGCTTTAACCCTTCAATTAAACCCACAAAAACCACACATAAACATTCTCCACCCCACCTGTGTGCCTTGATATCAGTATCTAAAGAGAGGCTAACAGTCAAGGACAGATATTTAATACTTGCTTTTTCCTTTGAAAAGCTTCTCCACTTCTATAGAACAAGAGGAAACGTACTATTACTTTGAATACTTATTTTTTATAAGGATTATCGACATTTCAGTTTCTAAGCTGTCGGTGTGATCTTTAAGTATGATACTTCTCAGCAGTACTGACTGCCATGTTACACACACAGGGTCAAATAGAAAGCAAGCACTGGATTTGGAAAGGAATTCTATAGTTAGAGACCATTAGTTTTGAAGTTGGTTTTCTCTTCTTGTTTAATTATGGGTTTTATTATTATTATTATTATTTTATTTTGTTTATTTTCTCTTTTTTCCAAAAAAAAAATACGATACACTTGTGGGATCACCTGGACATAGGACACCTGATGAACAGGAGTCCAGAAAGGTGTTGGCAATGTGGTTGGTTGCACAACAGGAACAAAATAAAAGTTATACTTCATGCTTTCACTGGGGGCTGTGGTAGCAAAAACCTTTGTTAAGAGCAAATTAAAAAAGAAAAGGTTAACTTTAAGAATTGCCTAAGGTTTATAATTTTTAAATAAAAACTAAACATTCAGGGATGTGTTCAAAATAAGAAATGGCATATAAGTAAGCCCCACATTTGTTGTATTTATTTTACTAAGAGAGGAACACCTTAGAAAAAAAAAAAACAAGAATTCAACCTGAACTTGAAGGATAGCCTAAATCTTTGACCCACAGTAGAACTGACTGCTGTCACTTCATTGCATATTAGAACTAGTAAAATTCACGAGCTTAAGGGCCCTGATATCACCTGTGAAAGTCTTGAACCAATGAAGGGTTGATAACCTAGTTAAATCTATGGAGTAAAAATCCATCCAGAGCACCCAAAAATATTGTCCTACAGGTCTAGTGATGTTATGAAAAGAGAATATTGTAAATTGTTCTTAGTGAAGCAAAGAGAAACATTCTGTTCTCACCTCTTAATTTCAATAGGTATCCTTTCCAATACTTTCATCTTGTTTCATCTATTTTCTTTTAAGCAAGTAAAGAAAAGGAACAAAGAATTTTCTACAAAAGAAACAACCATTTTGTACTGAACTGCTTCTGTAGACTCATCATCAAGGCATGGTGACAGGAAATTTACCAATTTGTATGAGTTTTATATTTTAGTTTTTCACATTCCTCAATTATGTGAAAGGGAAATATTCTTTTACTTTAAAGTAGCAGAAACTTTTCTGTCACATGCTAGAAAGAATGCGCAGGAACAAAACAGATTAAACAGAAAGATGGAGAGGCCTTTAATATTTTGACATTAATATATAAATAGATTAAATTCTCCTTTTTAATACAGCTCTTTAAAATCTATTTTCTTTCTTTCATAGCACTCAGTGAAAATTTCTCACTCTGTCTACTGAAAAAAAACCCTTTAATTCTTCCTCAATTAATATTGAATAAGCTAGTGAATTACTTTTTTCATTTACAATCTACTTGATTATAAATTATACATGAAAAGATGATTCATTTAAATTTTAGTTCTGGTCTTAACTTATCTAGAAGAGCAACACATAAAAGGTGTTTCATAATCAGTGGTGTTTCATAACCTGAGGTCTTCTAAAAGACTTCCTCAAAACCACACAGTAATAAATTAGAACAGAAGTAACTCACATACTGGTTTTGGAAGTCACATTATTTCCATGGACCATAAATATAATTATTTTACTTTTCTTATTTATTGTACTTGTAATTACATCCTCTGAGGGATTATAAAAGAGTCTGGGTGACTAACATTGCAGGACTCAACTATAAACCTTCAGTAAACCCCAAAACAATTTAGATAGAGACTGATAAAAACAAATAAAGAACTCTAAAAAATTGAGCCTCCATCTAAAGATAGCATTATCTTTAATTTATAGAACATTTTCTTATATAGCATATTTGTTTGAAACATTAGAAATGTGTATACCTGGCACATTACATATTCTGTAATGTTGTTAAACATAGTAAACAGATATCTGAAAATACTACAGATTTGTAACTTTTCAGCATCTTGATACCATTAATAGGTTTATACACTTGGTTTTTCCACCAAAAGACAGAAAATTTTTCAGTTAATATTTTGGTAATGTTTTATGCATTCGTTTTCTGAAAGTTCCCTTCTTTTCAAAAGATCCCTCTTCATCTTGTCTTTCTGCAGAATGGAGAAGATCCATGCTCTGAAAAACTACATTCTTTGTGCCCAGTATGTTCATGTGGTTGAGGCTTAGCATAAAAGACTGTAGCAATCCCAGCTCAATGGAAGTGAGCCACAATCTGAACGTTTCCTTCTGGCTAGGATTTGACACCTAACAAGAGCTTTAAACTATTCTAAAGAGTGAAAGGGACAAAATCAGACTTGATAGAGATAAGCCTGGGGTGTGTGTGACATGTCAATGCGTTAGTGAGGTCCTTTGGTCTGCCATCTTGGTGGAGGTAGGAGGTGGAGATCCATTTGGCAAAAGCACAAGCCTTGTTGATGTATTAGAAACCACAGAAGCACCTGAGAATGGTTACATAAGAATTAGGGTTCCTCCCCTCAAAAAACATGGCATGATCAACTGAATTGCATTTACACCAGTGCATGAAGCATGGGCAGCAAACAGGAGGAGCTGGAAGCCATTGTGCATGCTGTCCTGATCCAGCGTCGGGGGAAGTTTCGATCCCAAGAGCGAGATTAAGACGTAAATGAGGTCAAACACCGTATACCCAACACAGTTTTTATTACAAAAAGAGAAAAATAATAGAAAAGAGTAGCAATAGGACAGAGTGAAAATAAAAGGCAAAAATCTAACAAGCAGTTGGTAGAGATTCGCCAGAGCAGTTACCACCACGGACCCGCAGCGTGCCGTCGGGCTGGAGTCATCTCGGCTTCAGTCATGGGTGGTGGAGCAGCAGCGAGGCGGCGAGCAGGCCGGAGATCCGTGAGCAGGCGAGTCTGTGGCGAGCAGGTGAGGAAAAAAGAGAGAAAGAAAAGAGACCCGGGCAGTGTCTGCGTCAGTTCAAATAGTGTCCGGGCTGGGTACTGCCACACGGACCCGCAGCGTGCCGTCGGGCTGGAGTCATCTCGGCTTCAGTCATGGGTGGTGGAGCAGCAGCGAGGCGGCGAGCAGGCCGGAGATCCGTGAGCAGGCGAGTCTGTGGCGAGCAGGTGAGGAAAAAAGAGAGAAAGAAAAGAGACCCGGGCAGTGTCTGCGTCAGTTCAAATAGTGTCCGGGCTGGGTACTGCCATCACGGGTCCTCCTCCAGGCTGGCACAGGGTCTTTTAGGTGAGGTGTGCCTGCATGATCCCAGGCCGGCTGGCACAGGCTCTTTTAGGTGAGGTGTGCCTGCATGACCCCAGGCCGAGGGGCTGCTGGGCCCTGGGCACAGGGTCTGTCCCATGCGGATGCCCATGCTGCACCTCCCCGGCTGGGGGAGGGGTGGGGCACAGGCCGGTGGTGTGCCCGGGGCTGGCCCGTGACTCATGCATGTGTTCGGCTCCTGACAGCGTGGTCCATGCCCAGAAAGGCTCTGTCCAGCTCTCACAGCTCTTCCACACATGCAGTCCTCCATCCAAGGCTATCTTTGAGACAGGCAGTCCATGGTTTAGTCCTTCACATATAGGGAATCTATGACAGTTGTCATCACAGAAACACAGTGGGATGGCACGTGCCAGAAACATGGCACAACTGGAGTGCCACAATCAATGACTAAAAACTCTTAGAAGGGGTAGGCAAGGAAGAAGAGGTGGTGAGGTAGCCTTGTATGTTAGAGAGTGTTTTAATAGCCTAGAGCTTAATGATGGCAATGATCGGCTTGAGCATTTTTGGGTAGGCATCAGGGGGAAGGCCAATAAGGCAGATATCATGGTAGGACTCTGTCTATAAGCAGCTGGAAAAAGTCTCATGATTGCTAACCCTTATTCTCATGGGAGACTTCAACTTACCAGATGTCTGCTGGAAATGCAATACAGCAGAGAGGAAACAGTCCCCAGGTTCCTGAGGTGTCAAGATAATTTTATGGCACAGTAGATGAGTGAGCCAACTGGCAAAGTCACTCTGCTGCACCTATTGTTTTTGAACAGAGGACTTGTGAGTACTGTGAAGATTGGAGGCCATCTTTGGCATAGCAATCATGAAATGATAGAGTTTGATTCTTGGAGAAGTAAGGAGAGGAGTCAGAAGAGCTGCTACCTTGAACTTCCAGAGAACAGACTTTGGCCTGTTCAAGTGACTTATTGACAGAGACCCTTGGGATGCATCCTGATGGGCAAAGGAGTCTAGGAAGGCTGGACATTATACATATACATTATACGTTCCCATGTGCAGAGAGACAAGTCAACAGGGAAAAAAACTGGACTCAGGACTACAAGGGTGTTGCAAGGATATGCAGGGAGAAAATTAGAAGGGCCAAAGCCCAACTTGAACTTAATCTGACTACTGCCATAAAAGAATTAAAAATGTTTTTTATAAATACAGTAGCAACAAGTGAAAGACTAAGGAGAAACTCTATCTTTTACTGGATGTGAGAGAAAACATTGTGACAAAGGATGAAAAGGCTGAGGTAGTTAATGCCTTTTTTGCCTCAGTCTATAATAGTAAAACCAGTTGTCCTCTGAGTGCCCAGTCCCCTTGAGCTGGAAGACAGAATGAAACCCCTATAATTCAAGAGGAAATGGTTAGTGACCTACTACACCACTTAGGCACACACTAGTCTATGGGGATGGATAGCATCTTCCCAAGGGTGCTGAAGGAGCTGGGGGAGGTGCTCACCAAGCCACTTTCAATCATATATCAGCAGTCCTGACAAGTGGGGAGGTTCCTCTTGGCTGAGGTTAGCAGATGTGATGCTCATCTACAAGAGAAGCTGGAAGGAGGATCTGGGCAAACTACAGGCCTGTCAGCCTGACCTCAATGCCAGGGAAGGTTAGAGAGCAGATCATCCTGAGTGCCATTGTGCAGCACATGCAGGACAACCATGTGATCAGGCTCAGTCAGCACAGGTTTATGAACGGTAGGTGTTGCTTGACTAACCTGATCTCTTTCTATGCTTCTAGGCTAGCATGAGGTGAGGAATCCTCTATAAACTGCTGATGTCAGCAAATTGGGATTAACCTTGTAGGTATTTCCTTTTTTATTTTTTTTCCCCCAGTCAAAAATTAGCTCAAGCCTTGGAGAATGAAATTTCTGTCCTTTCTTAAGTACAAATTTAACTGAGCTATATTTGTTTCAAACCCAAAACCACAAAGGAATCAGTTAATGTCTGTCTCAATCCAAACGCACCTTTATTGGAGCTCTTTAATAGAAGATGACAAATTCAGAAATTTAGGTTATGCAGGGAATATTCAAAAAGTAAAGTACAGGTTAGTTTTAAGTCTTTCATTATGATGTCATCCTTGTAGCTGCTCTTCCTGATGAGTCGCTGAACCTTGCCTTAATCTTGTAGATAGGACAAACTAAATATACTTTTGCTCTTTTCATTAGTTCTAATAGCACTTGCTAAATATTTAAATACTTGTCTTCAAGAGTGCTCTAATTCCCTTACAATAGGAAATTAAGCCATTTACAAAGGACAAACTGTAAATTTCCATAGTTTAAAGGCAACATTCTTCCCTGCTTAGAATAACTTTTTCCTTCTTAGTCTCCATGTATACCTATCAGTTTAAGTCTTCTTTTTCTCCATTTTAGCTCCTCTTCAGCCCTACTGTTTAAGAAGGACAAAGACAACTTCTTAAAATTCTGCTTATGTTCTTGGGAAATGTCACTTGTTTGGCAGGGATCCTAAACAGTAGAACAGCTTGATCCCCTTGCAGAGCCCTACACACAGCCAGACCTGACATCAGGAGGCTTTTTCCATGACAGGCATAAATTAAGCTGAAACTCAATTGCAGAATAATGGATAATGGTTTGTAGAATGGACTGTCTGAAAAGCAGATTCTGATGCCTCTTTAGTGGGTCAGTTTCCTCTTCTAAACTCTACGTAAAAAAGACTTGATAAAAAAAACAATGCTTACCCTCTCCCCAAAGGCCTTTTTAAAATCTATTTTTATTTCATTTTGGGTTTGAATGTTTTGGGGATTTTTTTTTTTTTTTTCCTTTTTTGGGGTCTGGAAAGGAAAGGTTTGGGGTTGTGTTTTTGTTTTTTTTTTTTGGTTCTTTTTTTCTCTCCCCTCCCACCACCCCCTCAGAGATTTACTATGCAATTATTTGTTCAAAGTTGTGAATCATAATGATTTCTATTTATTCAAAGTTCTGAATTGCCTTGTTCCGAGTGACCAAATTAATTCTGGCAGTACCAGGTGCAGAGAAATTTTTTAGAAACTTTACGGAAAAGGTTTTGAAAGTTCACAATAAAAAGGTGATTATCCCATCTGTTCAGGCATAGCTGAGCAAGTTAATATTCAAAGGAGTCCTTTTTCCCCTTCTTCCTCTCCCATGTTGACATCAAACCTGTTAATTAACCTGTTTCTCAAACAGAAAGCTGTATGTGCCAAGAAGTACCTGGGAAGGTGTTCAGATAATAAAAATATTGGCTGGCCAATGCAATATTTACTAGGAGATAAAAAATTGCTCAGTTGTAAAAAAAATTCTCAGCACTGTGGTAAAAGGCTGTGCAAGCAAAGTAGGAGTGTCATCCACTCTTCACTCAGCCTTGGTGTCAAGGACAAGAAGGTTGTCACTGTAAAGGTTGTAGCAGGAAAGGAGTGAAGAAGCTAGGAACAACCCAAGTCCAAATGAACCCGCTTTGTAGTAGATTAATAGCAGATGTTCAACGCTATACATGTGGCCAGTCTTTTTTCTGCGTCTAAATGGCTAAGACTATGCAGTACCATGTTGTTAGTGCAGCAGGGACTCTGAGGGATCTCTGTACCATGCTCTACTATATGCAGTCAAAATACTGAACATAAACTACAATTGTTTTCTTCATGGACAGAAACAAGAAGAACTATTTTGTTTCCTCCAGGGTGTACTGGTTTGGGGGGG
>NW_008596942.1:0-10801 GCF_000691845.1 Merops nubicus | reverse complement strand
TTTTCATCCCTTGGTTCGTGACAACTACTTATGACTGGCCACCAAATGGACTTAACTCCATTCACTACCACTCTCTACACCTGGACATCCAGCCAATTTTTTTATCCAGTGAAGTTTGCATCCATCCAAGTCATGAACGGACAGTTTTTCCAGGAGAAAGCTATGGGAAATGGTGTCAAAAGCCTTACTAAAGTCCTGGTAGACAACATCCACAGCCTTTCCCTCATTCCCTAAGTAGATCACCTTGTCATAGAAGTAGATCAGGTTAGTCAAGCAAGACCTGATTTTCATAAACATACATTGACTGGGCCTGATCACCTGGTTGACCTGTACTTGTCCTGTGGTGGCACTCAGGATGATCTGCTTCATAACCTTCCCTGACACTGAGGTCAGACTGTAGTTTGGAGACTGTATAAAGAGGTCTGTAGTTTCCCAGATCCTTCTTATGGCCTTGTAGATGGGTGTCACATTTGCTAACCTCTAGTCCACTGACATCTCTCTGGTTAGCTGGGATTGCTGATAAATGGTGGAAAGAGGTTTAGTGTGCACTTCTGCCAACTCCCTCAGTACCCTTGAGTGGATCTCATCTGGCCCAATAGATTTGTGTGCCTCTAAGTGGTGTAGTAAGTCCCTGACCATTACCCCTTGGATTATGGGGGCTTCATTCTACTACTTGTCCATGTTGTCCAGGTCAAGGGTCTGGGCACTCAGAGAACAACTTGTCTTACTATTAAAGATTAAGACAAAGAAGACATTCAGTACCTCAGCCTGTTCCTCATCTTTGGTCACAATATCTCTCCCCACATCCTATCGCCAGTGATGACACTTCCACAAATTCTCTGAGCAGTCTGTACAAGTGATTTAACATTTCCTGATAGACATAAGCTTACCTCTCACTCCATCACTTTTGATTCTGTGTCCTACAGATATGGAGAAAAGGTTATTCTCCTTCCTTTTACAACAGTCAGAACTGAGTACAAGATTAAAATTACTCATGTGGCTAAAATGGTCCATTTACTACAATGTAATTACAAACCCCGGTCTTACATCTCATAAACCATGCACAACCATTTGTCTTAGCGGAATACAGAGCTGATAGAAGATGAAAGGTTTGAAACCTGATTAACCAGAAAATACACTTTCAGAAAAAAACAATCTGCTGCCTTTATAGAAGGATTCACATCTGCCTGGAGAAAAGTGGAAAGTTCTTGAATATGCTCATTTAAAACTTTTTTAGCAATACCACTGTGTTGCCTCTGGCAATACTCTTATGACTGTGTATATATTAATATATATTTTTATTTCAAATTACTTCCTCTTCACTCTAATTGTGTCCTGCAGATTTTTATGTCACGTAATTGCCTCTCTAGACTGTTAAAAAATTGCCAGGTTTTGTCTAAAAATATGTTTAATTGTAACTTCGGAAACCTTGCTTATTACTGAAAAATTAATCAGTAGAATCAGGGAACTAATTTCAATGATGATTGCTATTTTAATGGGGGAATATTTTTAGCTAAATCTAAAATGCAAAAGGCTTTATGGTTTGGTGGAACTTTAAGTGAGTACAAAACTGTAATACATCTACCAAGCATAGATAACACATTATCTTAATTCAAATTATGAAAGTATTTATAGAACAGACCAGCAAGTGGCAGTACATGTTGTGCATAAATCATGAATGATAAGACTAGAATCTTTAAAATGAAACAAAACAGGCAGTCAAACAAGCTTTCATGTACAATCTTATTCATTTTAACTGTCCTGCCAAGAATTGTAAATGCTTCATTCCGCATGACCTTATTTATTTTCCTGGAAATAATATCTCACAATTTTAGGAAAGATAGGAAACAACTCTCCTGAAACTGCTGGGATACATTTGTGTCTCAGTTAATAAAAATGTATGTACTGTAAGCCTAATGTTGGCTCAGAATTGAAAATGGAATTTTCCAGAGACCGTAGTGTTATGAATTGCCATGACTCATAACATATTCTAATAAATAATCACTGCCTATGGGTAGTGTACTGTAATGGATGCAGAATGCCTACTCCAATGGTCTTTGACCCTGGTATCTTTTATGTGAGCTCCAATTTAAGCAGTTTATTTTCATAGTTGAAATGTTAGATGAAACCATAACATTTACTATTACAGATTTGTTCAAAGTCAGTGTAATATATTGCTAGGCAACATCTAGCAAGCAAAAAAAAAGAAAAAAAAAATGTTGCCTTCATTCAGTGAGTTAGCTAACGGAACAAATATTACATGTGTGTTTTGATAATATACTGGTTTGAAAGCTCTAGTTATATTGGTAAAGTGTTATAAATGGAAGTATGCTTTTCTTCTCCAGGATTATTTAGATGAATGTACTGCGTGACTGTGATGACTAATACCCTCTGAAGTGAAAATAATCTCCGTACCCTAAAGACAGATGTAGAGAGGAACAACAGAGGGAACCACTGGTATTTTGCAAGAGTAGACCATCTCTGACCCAGAGATGCCACGAGTGTGGGTGAAGGAGAAATATCTGTCCTGGGGCCTTTTAACCCCTTTCCTTCCAGCCTACAATATTAGCCACTTATACTTTATGTGTTGAATAAGACCGGCTATCTTTACTATGCAGCTTTCATGGAAAGGCACAGAAACTGCTTTCCTTTTGCATCCCTGTTGCTGGGTTTGCTAAGCATGATGACTTCACTTGTTTCCCATGTAAAATTAGGCTGTTTGAGCTGTAGGCTGTGGCACTTATTAGTGAAATTCAGTTGACTGGAAAAATGTGAACTATGTTGCCTGAATTTTAGAAAAATTTTCTCCTTCTTTAGGTTACATTTGCAAATGAACCATAAGCAGTGGGTGGTGGTGTTCTCTGTTGCAGCATTCCAGAATGGAATGAATACATTCAGGTGCAGGAGAACTAAGATCCAGTCTCATTTCTGGATGGGTTTTATTCCTCTCCTTTCCCCCAGAACTGTGCTGTGCTTTAGCCTATTTTTAGGTGTGCTCTCAGGCTTCCCTTCTAAAGGACATTCACCTTATCTTGGAATGACTTTTGAGAGCAGAGAGAAGAACCATAGCTTTTTACATCACAAATGGAAATCATTAGGCTTAGAGGATCATCCTTACTTGCTCTATGTATAAATATGTATCCCATGCACAATTAAATATACCCAGTGGGAGGAACCAAGAGACATTCACTTGCTTATACATAAGTGTACTAAGCATATGCATTTTCTCTGTGCACTTAGAGATTTAAATCTCTGTCTCACCAGCTCTTAGCAGAAGATTCCAAGAACTAGATGACTGGAGTGGGATCAGGAGAAATTTTACTTGCTGACTTCCATTTGACATATTACACTTACTGGCAAAATATTCTTAAATGGTACCTGAAGACATGCCTATGAAGTACAAAGAATAAAATACAGCCAAGAGGACAACAATGTTCTATACTGAGTCTTGCCTATCCTCTCTAAGAAGCTAAAGCCATGTTTTGTAACTATAAAGTCTCACTGCATGCACACAAGTCTCGTGTGGTGCTTAGGAGGTTCTTCTCCATAAAGACTGTGACAGGAAACTTTTTCACAAGGTTGTTTCTTAGCCAGTCACTTCCCAGTCTCTACTATTCAACAGGATTACCCTGTCCTAAATGCAGAACTTCAGTCTACTGCAGTTTCTGTTAGCCTGTTTCCCAAGTTTATCAAGGTCTTCTGAGTTTCTGATTTGATAAAATTTTTTGGTACCAGAGCTGTGTGTGATCAACACCAGAAACTACTTCTGAACTCATGGTTTATACCCTGTGCTGAAAGTTTCTGAAACTGATATCTTTGTATTCTCCAGTTTGCAATATAAGTTGAAACTACATAGCCTGAAAAACTGAGAGAAGCCTGTCTTGAACTGTATTTTGTAATATCTCCTCAGAAGAGGAGATAAATTTTCCTTCCTACTTAATCTAAGATAAAAGTTCTGGTATCCCATTTGACTTATATCTCCAATTAGTTACACGAACTCTTTAATAAAAGGGCCATTATACAAAAGATTGGCAGTATCATGCAGTTAGGTTCAGAGTACTTCTAATAATACAGACTCTTCAAAGACTTTATGTAACATCCCATAGAAATAAAACAAAAGGAAGAGGTCTAGGTGATCAAGCCAAACACAAAGTAGAATTGTATTTATCTTCAAGAATATTTACCTCCATATTTGATAGCTACACCGTTTCAAACTCTAAGGAAGTTATGAAGGGGCTGGCATTTATTCCTTCTGAATGTGGGTCTTTGAATGCCCCTTCAGCTGCACTTCTGTTGCTTAAGTCCTGTGCTAGATTTTTGCCTAGGAAGCTTCTCAAATTTAAGTTTAGTGTTATAGAAGCCAAATCCTGAAGAAATTGCCTTTCTTTTTCTCAGGATGTGTAGTTATCTATCCACTTCTCCTAAGGACTTTGGCTAAAAGATAGCATCTAGTCTGCAATGACTATATTTAAGGGGTTAGAAAATGTCAACATAAATAAGAATCAGACAAAACTAATGCAACTCTGCCTAGAGGCTTATCATAGCTCTCACTACAAAACTCTGGATACTCAGTTACCATGGCTGTAATGACATAGTGAGGATTCCAAACTTTCAGAATGGAAGATTTATAGTACCAGATAAATTCTTTTGCACTTGCTATTGCTTTTGTTTCCCAGTACAAAGGTAAGGGAATCCCCTGAGTGTGTGGTAACTGGCAATGTTTATTTTGGGACACAGAGCAGACAGTATATCCAGGTGGTGTTTTCTGATTCAAAGCTGAGGTCAATAAAAAGTGGTGGAAAATGTTAGCAAAATCTTGGCCAGATTCTCTGAGTGCCTTTAGGAATCTGAAAAAGACTTTCCTACTGGTACAATATGTTCTTTGTTCTTCCTTGCTCTGCCTCTACACACCCTCTTATTACATGGCAAAGGAAGATTAAAAAAATAATACATCCTGCAGTCATTTTCCTGTGAAGCAATAAGGAGAAAAACATAAATAATGTGGAGGGGAGTCAGGCAGAAGTGGAACAACGAAATGATACAATCTTAATTTCTCTTTTAAGACTCCCTCCACAAGAAAAAGGGTATGGGCTAAAATGTTTCAAATCAAAAACATCAAAGTAGGAAAAATATAAAAAAAAAAAGTCAGAAGAAGCAATAAACAACACACATAACACATCCCAAATTTAAACCTTCTGGCAGTAATGACAAAGGCATGTAATTATATTTAAACTCTACTTTTTTTTTTTTTTTTTCCAGTTTAAAAAAATATATGCCTTTCTGTTCAAGGTTGAGTTCTCCCAGTACTGTCAGTTGGTGCACAAAAATATTAGGCTGAGGTTGCTTTCATGGATGAGAAACCCAGAAACAATTAACTGCTATACCAAAAAAAAGAGGAAGCCAAAAATACAATTGAAAATACTAACAGACCTCTACAAAGAGCTCCTGGAACCTATGCTGTTCTCATTCTTGCAGTACACAATAATTGTTATCTGAGCTTTCAGTAGTTTATAATCTGAAACTTTTTCATCAAGAACATTCAGAAAAAAAACTATGAATGAAAAGTAAAATCACAGTCAGGTGAACTACATGATTCATGAATCAAACAAAAAAGAGACAAAGAAAGTCATCCTTTTAGTCAATATGTAACAAGTGTAGTAGAGTCTACTCTTTTCAAGTGAAAGAAAAATAGGGGCCTAGGAAAAGTAAATTGCTGAAGGGAAGGAAAAAAAGTTATTCTGAGCCTCTAAATATAGAAATCTCTCCTGTGCTTTTTTATAAAGGCTATGACCAGCTGCAAGAGCCATCCAGATCAGCACATTTTTTTGTGATGTCTTGTTGACCTTTTCCCTTGTATTGAACACAAGTCCCAGAGCAGAAGGGATCTGTATCCTTGAATATCTCTCATAAAACTGGGGGGGAAAAACCACACATAAATAAGTAACAATTTAACCCACATCGTAATTAAAAACAATTAATTATTTGTATACATAAAACCCTTAAGAATGTTAACTTTATTGGCTACTGCAAGAGAATCACTCTTTGTTTGTGAGAATAACAATGTATTGAAGTAACATTATATTAATTACAGTTCACTTGTAGGTTGTCTTTGCTTGTGTTGTGGAACAACTTATGTTCTTAGCTGTGAATAGACATGACAGCAAGAATGAGTAGGAGGAAGAATCCCTTATAACCTTGTATTTAAACAAATTTCAAATGTTTATTGTTTTATTAAACATTCTTCTAATTTTTCAGAGCCATTAAAACATTTTTTTTCTCTGTGTTCTTCACAAATAAACTGGATGCACATAAGTAAAATGGATAGGATTTAAAAAGGAATTTAGATCTGATTACGATTAACTTTCAAAAATAGATTGCTAACAGAATCTTAAAAAGGAGAAGCATCAATTAAAAAAGAAAACATATGTAATATTCAGGGTTCCTTTACCTTATCTTTGTACCTTAAGACTATGAGGTTGAGCTACCAACAACTAGTAAAGAACGATCTATCTCTATGAATACTGGTTAACATGAAAAAGAAATGTTGGTTTGTTTAATGTCCTGTGTAATCTGTTTCAAGAGCTTCTGAAAGATTGCTGTTTATTTTGGAGACATATGTCTTACGGCAAAGATTCCCATGCCCACTAAAGGCTCCTGCACACACCATTAAAAACCACCCATCTTCAGGTCAATAAAGGACATATTCCATTGTATATTTCTACAACATTTTCAAGAAGAAACTCTGAAGTAGCCAGGAACTTTCTGAGCTTGCACTTGCATAACTGATTGATTCTATATTTATGTTTTTTAAAGTCCTACTTCTGACAAGCACATGTGACCACTGCTGTTGTTTTTACTCTCAGGAGAGAAGAAGAAGAATTGCATCAGGACAAGTAACACCTAAACCCCAGGAAATCATAGGCTTTCCTGTCCCTAGGCTTAAGTAACTAGGGAAGCTCCACTCTCTAAGACTTCAGCAAGCTCCCAGAATGTTAGGTTTGATGCATCCAAGTTACTCGGTACTAGGCTCTTTTTGCTTCCTTCTATTTATAAAGTTCCTAAGCTAATTTATAGAGCTAATTTATATATATATATATATTTGTATGTGTGGGTTTGTATATTTAAGCATTTTGGGAAATATGCTTTTTAATCTAGAAGGTAAAATCAATGTTATAGCCATACATGAGGAGGCATCAATTTTTAAAGTCCCTATTTTCCTCTCTCTCAGGCCTGTGCATTCCAAAGAAAATGGCACCTGCATGCCGTAATTGAAACACTGGAGTATACAAATATAAGACAAATACACTTCAATTAAGGAGGCAGAAGAGATTAGCTATAAAGCATCACATTTGCTGGAGAAGGACTGAAAGGTCACTGAAACAAAGAAAAAGAAGTTTAAAGATAAGAAAAGCAAAAAAGGGATAAAGATATAATTACAGAATTGGTTAAGATAAATAATAGGAAATATTTCAACAATAGAAAGAACAAGAAGTCAAAGAATGAGAACATAATATGACTAAGAGACAGTGAAGATTATTAAAGAGAGCATTCAGTTGAGACCAAGATAAATCATTTTCCTCATTGTTCACAAGGAGGATGGAGAGGTGATACCAGAAACTAGCATACTGTTGCCAAAAGGTGGAAGAAGATATGCTGGTTTTTAAGAAAAATTCATGTTGTAGGAATTATTTTTCTGCAGGTTTGTGATGCTTTTTTTTCAGAAAACTAAGATGGGTAAAAGACACAAATATGTGGACCAGAAAATACTTAACTTCATTAGTGCCCACTTGAACTTGGGAAACTTTATGGCATGTTTAAAGTGTTAAATTATGAAGTATATCCGATTGTAATGCTTCTTAGCTCTAAAGAGATCTTTACCCGCATGTATTCAAAATCGGAGCAAAATTCCTCTTAGGTGCATTTTGTTTCCAAAAATTTGTTTATCCTTTTAAGCTTTAGTATCTGAATAACATAAACATGTCTTGTTGGTGGGTAGTAGAAATAAAACTGAAATAACCCTTTATTTTCTGTTGAATACCAAAGGAGTTTTCTGAATTAAATCTCATTATATAATTATTTAATTGTTAGTGTTCGGTGGAGAAAGAGGATACAGGGACTGATATAGACATGCTTTTTTTTGCCTGATTTGTTTTTTATTTTTTCCCTAGACGTGTTATAGGTTGTAGCAAGTATGTAGGTTATCTCGTTATATTAAGACTTCTAGACATTTATTTTATGGATTTATTTTATGGATTTATTTTATGGATTTCTTCTGTGTAATATGAGCACTGTGAATTTCTGTAGACACTTGAATTATGTTCTTTGCTTATCTGGAATGTTACTTAAAAACTGGCATGTTTTTAGGAAACCCACATTCCAGTTAGGAATATAACAACTAGAAACTAAAACATGGTCAGGTACCTAAAAGCGTATCTCAGATCTTGTTTTCAGCGGTACTTACACAGTTGCTCAAACTGAATATACATATCAACCAGGTGCCCACAGAAATGCTAATATAGATATTTCACTACCTGGAAAATGTCATAAAAAGTCATAGTGGTGGCCTGACAATTATTTGTGGAAATTTCAACAAGCAGATCAACACAGATTGGTGTGAACAGGGTACTTGGTTCTCTTTGGGAAAATATTGCACAAAAACTTGACTCTGTGATGAAGGTATAAAAATATACTGAAATCATTACAGCAAAATTATCAAGTGAACTATGATTATACAAAATAAAGAAGAAATTGAAGCCCATTTTAGATTGGTATGATATAGTAGCAATCCAAACTTTTAGTTACGATCTACTGTATCTGTTGCAAACTTCCATTAATGTTAGTGGTGCAAGATAAAACTCCTGAAGCTTAAACACTTCAATCAATATGTAGCTAGTGATCTATTAGTGCAGATAGCAAATGAGCTTAGATGAGGTGACCATTGAAAAGCCCTGTTATCACCACTCATCTTTTTTTACTTTAGAAACCAATGTGTCATGTGAATAGAGTCACCATAAACTGAAAAAAAATTATGAAAAGAAGAACAAGGAAATCAATAAAAATGTAAGAAGGCAATAAAAATAAAAATTGCTTAGAAAAGGAAAGGCTAGGGAGATATAGTAAATATCATAAGCACATCAATAAAATGAAATGTATACTTCAAAATAAGAACAAGAATAAGATAAAATATAAGATTATAGACATATTTGAAAACTAAAAATTGTTCCTGTGAGACCCCTAAAAATGGAATCAACTAAATTTTGTGAAACTCTAATCCCACAAAAATTTAATTTGTTTAGTTTGTTTGCTTGTTTGTTTGTTTGGGGGTTTTTTTGTTTGTTTTTTGTTTGTTTTTTTGAGGGGTGGATTTGTTGTTTTGGTCTTGAGTTGTTTGTTTGTTGTCTTATTTGGTTATGTTTGCTTTTGATATTTTGTATTTTTTTGCAAGCACTGTGTCTGTAAAAACTGACATTAAAAAATAAAATAAAAACTGAGTTTCATTTACAATTTTATTCTGACAGACTCTTGGCCTGTGGTAAAATCACAACACTACAGATAGAGTTCTAGACCCTGTGGAAGTCAATACAAAACTGACTTCACTGCAGGTGCTGATAAGTTTGTGATAAAATCACGACCTGGTAATACAAAAGTGCTTGAATAGTCTTTAAAGTATTTCTAGTTAACAAAGCTCTCAGTTTAAAATTGCAGATCCTAAAAATAAGATTGTAGATGATTTGTGCTGAAACTGTTGTTGTTGGACATTTTAGCTTTTCTCAAGGAACATTTCTAGGAACATTAGCTGGACTAGGTCATTTGCATAGAACTGACATTATTTTAAAGTGTTAATGCAGAACTGGATGAGGTTCAAGATTAAAATCAAGAGCTTTTCTGTTTAAATATATATAAAAAATAGTGAGTACAGAGAACCTACCTGTGATGTACATGAAAAGAGACCATAACTAAAATACTTAAGACATAGTAAAGGATTTAAATAAAATATATTTTCATATAGAATTTTAAAACCAACTTTCTTCCTGAAAAAAAAAATATTTGTTAGGGCTTATTTACCAAGAAGACAATGAAGAAAATAAGCTGGGGACTTGATTAAAAGAGATGATGATGTCAGGGGCAAATCTTCCTCTTTACTGTACTTTATTTTTGATATTAAGAGTAGTTAACAGGAAGCTTTTTCTTTCACACAGCAGACAGGCTGAACTTTAACATAGGGGACCATTAGCTTTGGTCCATTTAAAACACTGGGATGGAACTTGGAAGAACTTGGACTCTTTCTGGAGCAGACTGTTCAGGAGTTGAACAAAAAGGCAAACCTCTCTACAGCAGCAAGAATTGCTGAATGTCTGCACCTGACCTAACATTGAAGAATTAAATGGTTTGTTCAGTTGGGTTTGTATAAAGCAAGAGGCATAGGCATGCAGCACAAGCATAGGGTAGAGACAACCTGTCTTCAGATTTGACAGTTACACAACTTCTATATTATCCATCTATTGTCACTAATTCTTCTTATGAAATACTGAGTACAAGAACTACTGAATGCCATTTGGCACTCAGAACATCAGTACAAAATTAAAAGGAAAAAAAAAAAAAATCAGTAGGAATGACCATAACAATCTATTCACAGTGTATTAGTGAAGCCACACTTCTAATGAGGTAAAGGTTTATTAGTGTATCATTAGCAAATACCATCAGCTTGCGACACAGTTTTCCTTAAAATATATTGTATACAATATGCAATCAGGAATATTCAGAAATGGCAAAAATCTGTGTGGTGGTTTAAACCACTTTT
>NW_008596941.1:0-28238 GCF_000691845.1 Merops nubicus | reverse complement strand
AGTCTCTCTCCCTTATTCCCTTTCTCCCTCCCTTTCACAGGTGGGGTAGGGAGTTAATAGAGAGCGTCTGTTAGGGTTCTGGGGGCTGCCCTGACCCCAAACCACAGTATTTAGTAATCTCCTTTCACAGACCAGTACTTAGAATGAAATACTAAGTTAGAAGTTAAGCCATACTAAGTTACAGTTTCTTTTTTTTTTCTACACAATAGAGTTCCTCTGAATCTCTGTCAGTTTGTTTATTTATTTCATTACCCTCTTTCATGACAGGTAGATATTTAATAGCATTGGATGAGGTATATTCATTGTGAAAGATCTTTCAGGGATTTTCAAGTACTTGCTACACTAATAAAAATGCAATTAAGAATAATTATCTAAAAACTATATATCATAAATTCATAATGTACACCTACCATCCGAGCTGTACAGACTCAGTTCTGAGAGACACACTCAAAATACTACATCCAGGCAACACAATTTCTTATGCACTAAATCCATATTAAAATGACATTGGCAGTTGATTCCAACTTCATTAAACTTTAAACAGTTTATTGAATAATTAGGAAATAACGTAGATTACATTTTCAAAGAGAATTTTACAGAAAGGATGCACATACTGAATTTAGCCTAACTTTTTAACAGATTCTTGTCAGAAAGCACAAAGACAAAAGGCAGCCTGATGTGATAGAGGCAACAGGTAGAAACTGAACAAACCAGACTGTTACCAAAGATGTTACATTATCTAAGTTGGATATCATTAATGTTTGTAACAACTAGAATTTCCCTTTCAATAACTGATAAAATAATTGATATGTACAAAATCTAAGCACCACACCTGGAAATTCTGATAAAAACTTGAATGAAATTAATGGTAACTGAACTTAAAATTAGACCATTTCTTGTGTTCCATTTTACACTTTCTAGTACTTTTTAATGTATATTGTCTCACAGTGATCTCTGACATCATTCTACCAGCAGTTCATCATCAATGGCAGAAAAAACACATAGCATAGTATCGGTTATGCAGTTTCTGATTTATTATTTACACAACTACTTTACTATAATACCTACAAAAAAAGTTTTCCCCTGAAACAGCAGTGGCTGGGGAGCTCCCCACCTGCTATTAAGTTACCAGTCAAAGAAATCACATTCAACTATACAATATGCCAGCAAATAAATGCCTGGCTACGTAGTCAGGCCCTGCGATATGCCCTGCAGGCCACAGAAGTCAGACTTTAATCAACTAGCTACAAAGGCAAGTTAATAGTTGTGGGTCTCTGCTTTATCCCTGGAGTTTTACATTGGAATTTTATAGTACAAGAATCTACTACTAATTTCACCCTCCCTTACATAAATGTCAACTCCAGTATTAGCCTATACCTTAAGGACACATTTGCAAATGCTGTGAAAAACATTGTAACAGCAACCTTCTTATGCAAGTCCAAGTTATTTGGCAATCACACACACATCAGTATGTAAAAATAAAGAAATAAAAGCTGTATTTGAGGTGATAAAACTGCTCAGATAAACATGCTTAAGCATAACAATCATATTAAAGCGCATCTCAGCAAAATCAAATGCTTTAGAAATGGTGGGGTGTGTGGTGTACTTTTTAAGGTAAGTAGTGTAGTCACTCCTCTTTTTAACAAATTAACTGAACTGGTTTTCTGAAGCCTTTCCATCATGACTGTAACAAAAACAAATAAAACAAATTGTATTTTCAAAACTATCCTCTTACAACAGTTCACCTATTTATCACTGAATCCTTCAAGCTAGTTTTGTGTTCTATCATTCATATGCACACTTTGTGAACTCACTACCATATCTTCGCTTTGCTCATTCTGAACAGAACTAAATAAGCAAGAAGGAAATCCTTATCCAGATACATAATTCCTGCCATAATCCTCTCCCTCTAATATGATAATCTTTTATTAAAATATTGCCTAACTGGCATTGAGAGTTTGGAGAGAAAAGGAAGAGAAACAGTGAAAAGAAAGCACTGAGGTTTCTGTCACATGCAGGTCACCTGGACAGTAAAACTGCTCTCATTTTATGTTCAAGTGTACAAAAACAGTGTTTACAAAAACTTCCAGGTCTCAGCCTGAAAAGTAAACTGCACTTTCTAGAGCCTTAAATCAATTTTGTCTCTGTTCTTTGGTTCCTGTGTGATGCAGACATAAAGAGCTGCTGCTGTGACATACATGAATTTCGTGCAACCTACAAACATAAAACTACATTTCTAAATCTTTCCATACACTACAGTGATTTGGCCATTGCAATGCTTTAACTACTACGTTCAAACAGCAGGACAGAAAAGAAGTAAAAAGCAAGGCTTGAGAGAAGCCATTTTTTAGAATCTCAGTATTTTGTTACGCAAAATGCTTACAAAAATAGATTTTGGGGAGTGAGAGTTCACCAAAAAACACCACCACCCACAGAATCAGTCAGAAAAAGAATTTTGGAACTGTATCAGATCTAAAATAAGAAAAGCAAGATAAACATACAGATGAGCTGCAGTGACAGTACAATAATGGAGAATCCTAACTATTCCCTCTGTTGAGGATAAGCAAGCCTTAAAATAGTTCAGAAGTTATTATGTTATTAGTTACTAAGTTGTAGAGGGGAGGAATAAAAAGGAAGCCCAAACCTGTTCCGTTTATGAGGGAAAAAGGTTTTACTAACAGAACATGTATTTTTTTTTTTAGCCTACACTGCCCTC
Organism: Merops nubicus; assembly: GCF_000691845.1. NCBI lineage: Eukaryota > Metazoa > Chordata > Aves > Coraciiformes > Meropidae > Merops > Merops nubicus. Next base: position 25,522 of record NW_008596941.1, on the reverse strand, counting down.
TTCTGGCTATGCGAGCTCCATTAGCATGGTCTGTCAAAATGCAACCAGCAAAGTTAAACACTTAAATCTAAAAAAGAACAAACCTTAATTGTATGCACATTTGTATTAATAGAAGATAGAGGACTTGTAGTATTTATATGGAAAATCACTGAATACATGAATGAAAAAAATATTCTGAAGTAAAGACAGAACACAGTGGAACATTAAAATCCACTAACTAAAACTATGTGTAATCTATAAGCATGTTTGCCTTGTGGTTTTGGTTTGGTTTTGGTTGTGGTTTTGGCTTTTTTTTTTTTTTTTTTTTTTTTTTTTTTTTTGGGGTGTGTGTGTTGTTTTGTTTTTTTTTTTAATACTTTATTCAGTTAACAGTTTAAGCTTTGAGTTAAACTTTAATTTGAAAAAGATCAGCAAATAGTTTAGGATTAAGTATCTTAAAATGTACAAAGAGCTATTTCATTAAGTAATTGACTAAACCAAACACTGTTCTTTAACATACCAGTGTTGTGAAATTTAAACTATGTACCTATAATAAATTGACTCTGTGCTTCACTATGCAAGAAAGAAAAGACAATTTCGTTTCTTAAAATGATTATTACAGCATCTTTCTCTACTTTCCAGAAGTACATGTAACTAACTTCAGTGTGACGTTTCAGACTATGCCCAAATAGAACTAACAGACACACCTTTGCTAACTAAGCACTAGCCACTGTTTGAATAGTTAGTCTGGTCCTAAAATTCAGACCTGTAGGATAAAAAAAAATACATGATGTATGTGGCCCCATGAAATTTTACAATAAACACGGGTAGGTTTTTAAGACACAGGAAAGTAAAAGGCAAGGTAAGAACACTTTGTGACATTTATAAAAACATCTTTCCAAGAAGCTGATCTGCAGAATGAATTTCCATGTCCCTTGAAAGCATGTGCTCCTCACTGCAAACAAAAACCACAGAAATCTAGCTCTTAGCCTGTAGGTAGCTCATCTGCACAGCAGATATTTGTGACGGGTACAGCTCTTTTACAGAAAGCATACTATAACAATGCAATCCACTTTTTGGGAGAGAATCTGAGAGAGAAATATATCTGGACAACACAAGCTTGTGGTCCTTTGTAGTCAAATCAAAACTAGATACAATGGACGTGGACACATTATGCATTTGATGAAAAGGGGAGACAGGCACAGATGTAGTCCCAGCACCCCAAAGGGTGGGTACTACAGTGCAAAGCCAGGTTCAGTAAGGTACACTAGCCACAGCGAAACTAAAAACAAACAGGTACTGTGTTACATACTTCAGGTAATCATCAATAAGAGCTGTGTAGCTGCATGGAAACAGAAAAACAAGTTTGAACATTTCAATGTCCCCCTAGAATAAGCTGCAGTCAAATATTTCTAAAACATGATATCTTTGCTTACATGAAATCTCTTAATCCTTTATAATAACATATGTCGGGAAATGAACGTGTCAAAACCGTAGACTAAAACATCAGGCAAGAACGCATTAAATACCAGAACTGTAGCATGGCTGCTAGAAGATATGACAATTTATCACATTTTGGCAGAAAACTCAGTCACCCTAAAGTAGCATTTAAGACACACAAATGGTTTAAAACTTATAAAGTGATTTTAATGCCTTTAAAAGAAACCAGCACATACCATTACATTTAGTGCTTTGAGAAAGCTTTTTACCCTTGGTATGTTTAAGCTGGAGGAATAAATAACTAAATCAGGAAGCAAGGCTGAAATAGGCAAGACACAAGAAGTTTCCAGTGTTGTTCTTGTGATTGTTTAAGGCTATGTATAAAAGAAAAAAGAAAAAAGGATGAAGGATACAAGCATTTCTCTGGGCTCTGTCAAGGTACTTTCAGGTACGCCTTTTAAAAAAAACAACTTTGGAATCCCAGACAAACTTCCAAGGAGAACCACTCATCTGTAACGTAGCAATCTCCCCTAGGAACAGAAATGACGTGAGAGAATTTTCTAAACAAGCTCTTAGATTTTGTACACATGTCCCATTTAAGGCCTTGACTGAAGCATGCCAGCCTCTGGTTATGGTCTGAGAGTCAGTGCTCAAGGACATGAATAAACTGAAAAACAATGAAGCTCCTGTTGAATTCAGTGAATAGTAAGCTGTAACTCAAATAAGTGAACAGTAAGATAAAGAAGTTTTGGTCGCTGTTTCCCGAGTTCCATTCAACACTGATGTTTATGTTACAGAAGCAAAAGGAACATCCACACAATTCCATACAGGTGTCTGTACAGGACCTGTCACATTACTAATAAATGGGGTGGCCATCAACTGAACCTGCTTCCCAGCCCCTACAATTGTCAGCTAGAGTAAGTTTTTACTAGGAGCATTCTCTGAGACAGTGGGTTGGCACGAAAGCACTGAGTCTTAAATTGTCACCAGCACAGTTAAATGAACTGCTGAGCTCTTTAGAGATGCAGCCCTGACCACACACAGTGCACTTCATAGATTCCATTTCATTCACCAAAGTTTCTTTCCTCAAAAATTTTCAGCTAGAAAAATAGCTTGAGTTTCTCAAGTATATTATTCCTCTGGATAACAATTACTTTTGGAAGGAATCTTTGTTTGCAATCAGACTCATTAAGCAGAAGAAAAAGAACCACAAAACACAAGATTTGCAATCTCATTGTCTTGTTATTAATATCTCTCTCCTAATGCTGAATTATTTATCACAGTAAGAGAATAAACACTATACAGAGCATCTGAACCTATTCAAATATTTTTAGAAAATTAAACCATTCTATGATCAGTGCACCAAACATTTGAATTATATAATCTACAGTACTCTTAAAGGCAGATAATTACTTACGCTTTTAAAAGAGGAAAAATAATAAAGAAAGGCTTCTTACTTCACAGAAGGGAAAACAATGAGATACAGCTTCATGTAGCTGAAATTTCTTCCTTCATCACAAAGACACTTTTAAGGAGATTTTTGGCTTTGAGAGAAATAAAACTATAATGAATAGATGGAGTGTTACTTTTATGCATGCTACTGAAATTTAATATTCTCACATTTGCTGCAATAGTAATGCTAAATCTTCTAAACTTAGCTCTTGTACTTTTAACTTAGACTGTGCAATAAAGATTGAAAATTTGTTACATTTTACTGAAGAGTGCATCATAGTTCTTTAAAGGTTTTTGTAGAATATAAAAAAATATAGAAGGGCAAAATTCTTCTATTTTACTTCTTTTAAAAACTACTCAAATGAGACATTTCCTACCAATGTTGGTTAGAAATAAACTCATTAAGCATTTGGCATTTTCAACTGCAATAAAAAGGAATCAAACTAGAAAAGAAACCCAACCCTCTTAATCTATCTAGAAACAAGTTTTACCACTATAGAAAAAAGCAGTGAGGATATTGACTTGCCAATGTCAAAAGACCCGTGGCAAAGCCAGAAAATGTGTTCTTGACTAGTCATTACCTACCACATCTGTCATCTCAAGGCTAAAAAGCATAGCTGGTTTCAGGGTATTACTCTGAAGCAAATAAATACTGGAACCTATTCAGCAAAAATAAAAAAATACCCAGAAATAAAAAAATAGGAAAATAGCACAAAGAAAACATAAGCAAGCCATATGATCCAATTCAGCTGCAAAAGCAAAAATTTTCAGGAGGTAGCAAGAGCAGTGCTGTAACTGTGATGATCTAAGGTACAAAGAAAGTTTTCTAAGAAACTAAAATATCTAATGAATTGGTGTCATGTGACATCAGGTAACACAACAACTTTTTATCTCCCTCTGCAAGTTTTGCCATATGTCATTCATTGACCATTTATCTGTTCAGGGAAAGACCACAATGAATCAAAGTTGTATGAAATGAGCACATCAAACAAATCTTCCGAAACAGAAGTTCCATAGTGTCTTTCAGACAATTCAGACATGTAAAAATCCTGCTTTGTTCCTCGGTCTAAGACCTTTTTTAATTCTTGAAAGTGAAAGACAGTAATAGATATCAGAAATTTTTTTCTTCAAATGGTATTGCTTTTAACCCAAAACAAAAAGCTTGCCACTTGCATAGTATTTTTTTTAAATTTTGTTACACAGCAAATATGACATAATGAGACATTTCTGTACATTAGTTCTTTTAGCATTGCCCTGGGTGTCCTATTTCAGTACCTAAGCAGCTGAGAGAAACTGCAGAATCCCTGAATTTTTCAGACCTTGAGCAACAAGAAGAAATTTTCAGCTGAACTGTGCAAAATTGCTCTGATTATATAAATCAAATCTGGAAAGCACATTGTTTATATATGAACCATAATGTCTCTGTGACACCCATCAAACTGAAAGACAATAAAACATACTTCTAAGAAGAAACTAACAAAAAATACCCATTAACCCTTACTTTAGTCCTTACTTAAGAATTATCAACAATGTTTCAAAGACAACAGAAACATGCATACATATTCAAATTTCCAAATATGGATATACACTTAAGCATAAGTGCTCTTATAATATTAGGCTTCACTAGAGGAAAAGACTCTGCCTTGCTGTTGAAGAAGTCTGGTCTGGAGTAACTGAATTAGGAAGTTTTGATCAAACTGTCCAGCACCAGACATCCAGGCAGCTGTAAAAAGCAATCTACTGCTACAGAGAAAAGATTTACCTGGCAAGAGATCCAAAACAACATAAAAAGACAAACTGGAATCAATGAGAAATGAATTGGATTACTGGATAGAAGCATATTCTTGCATGTGTTCAAGCGACTGGGAAAGTAACAGAGCCAGCAGGTATAAAAAAGGCCTTCCAAATGTCTGCTTACCCGTTTGCGATCCAATCACAGCCATCCTGTTAATCAGGTTGGATTACATCCCAGATATTAATTTGGCAAACAAAACAGTGGTCTGATTCACTCTCTCCCCTGCAAACACGCTGAAAACAATCTGCTGCTGATAATCTCGCCACGCGTGGACTCCTGGAAAGCCATCTGATGAGCTTACTCCTAGGTGACAGCAGGAGTCTGAACTCAAACACGAATGGCAGGAGGCTTTCCCTGCTCAGTAACAGCCTCTAACCTCGTCCTCTGCTTCCCCAGGATGTGCTGAAGCACTGGCAATGCAGGGAGACAGTTCAAAGAGTTACGAGCTTCTGGCAACTATAAACAAATACATGCTATAGGTATGAATAAAAGCTTGATGGCTTAGAATTAGAGACAGCAGAGCTTTCTGACTGGCCACAGCAATCCTGTCCTGCTGCTGTGACTCTTCTTTGTATAAGATTTCAGCAATCTGAGCCTTCCTAATAGATTGTTCCCCAAAATGGTGTTGGGAATACATCAATATTTTGGTTATGCTAAACAATGGTTTCACAGGATGAAGGTCTTCTCTTTGGCTCATGCTGACACCCCTGCACCTCCCGTGAACGTGCTAGTGGCAGACAAGAGCTGGGGACAGGACAGAGCTGGCACAGCTGATCCCCCCCAGCCAGAGGAACATTCCATAGCATGAGACATTGTGCTCAGCAACTAAACCAGTGGAGCGGAAGAAGTCAGGGGGTGGTCTCAAGACAGGAGCTGAGGTGTCTTCCAAGGTGGCCACCTTTCAGAATCCTTCTGGGCATCAGTCTGCTTGTGAGAGGTGGTGAGCAACTGTAATACTTGTGGGTTCGGTTCTGTTTGGACTTTTTTCCTCTTCACTTAAACTGTCTTTATCTCAACCCATGAGTTTTCTTGCTTTTACTTTTCCTGTTCTCTCTCCAATCCCAATAGGCTGGTGGGAGTGAGGAAGTGGCTGTGGGGGTCCTGAGCTGCTGGCCTCAGTCAACCCACCTCAACATATTATTAAGTCCTTTGGTTTTATGTTCATACCCTTCTCCTTTGCTGTGGCCATGCCACTAAGCTTAAACAATGCTTTGCTTTGAATCACTGTTTTCAGACAGTGTCAGTTCCTGAAAAAACAGCCAAACCCTATATGATACCTAGATACCAACATGGGAAGTTAACAGAAAGTAAGAATCACAGAGCACCATCTTCTGAAGCCAAACATTCATGATGTAAAATTCAAAGACATACCATCCAAAAGTTTGACGGTGCTGTAGGCACACCATGCCTTAGCCCACATGCATATAGAAACAATACAGTGCCTCTTCTAGTCCATAATCACAGTGATGACAAGAAGGAGCTAGAAAAAGGTACTGCCACATTAGAATGAATTTTTAATGCCTAATATTCCTGAATATTTCCACAAGAAACTCTTTGGTAACTGGTTATAATGGAAACAAATGCCAAAATATAATTCCTAGAAGGATTTAACTTTTCAGTATTCAAATTTAAACTTTCTGTAGAGATACAGTTTTATAGTTTTTGCTACAGAAGGAATGTTCTTTATCTCCTTCCCCGGAGCAGCAAAGCACTGGCCGGCACTGAGTTCTTGACACAACACTTCAAATACTATTTCACAGCTCTGTACACGTTACTTTCCTTGGACAGTACACTGGACTATCCAACCTTAACACCATGGGGGAGTGACCTGAAATCAGGCTGTCAGGTCCATCGATTAAATAAAGAGAAAGCAGCTGCAACCTCCTGTATAGCAACACGTTTGTGTGCTTATTTTAATATGAGCACTACTATAAGGAGTTAGAAGAATTTATAATAGAATTTGTATTTCAAATATTTTTTTTTTTCCTGGAGAATTAAATAACCTCTGTACTTCCACCTCACCAATAAGGCTCTTCAAGGCTACTTCATGGAAATAGATCACCTATTTCAAACACCCATGAAGTCAGTAGTGGCTTTTTTTCTTACTGTGACAAAAATTTTAATGTAGGAACACAACTATATTTATATGGCTAAGCACAGATGGACATGTTTTCAGCCAGAAAAAGAAGAAACTAAAGTTTTTAATGCCTTTATACACACACTTCTTTCTAAAGCATATGCACTTCCAAGAATTGAGGTTTCTGTATGGAAAATCAACATTTCCAAGTCCAACGTAGCTCATGTAATACACCCCAGATTTACTATCTAGACACACAGAGTCACGGAAAATTACACAAGCTGAGGATCCATAAAATAAATATGGTATTTTCTCTTTTAGGAAGGTTTGTTATTTTCTAAAACTTCGAATTAACCACAGAATTTGTACATATTTATATGTACAACTTACAACTTGCATATTGTCTATTTAACCTTTTGGGGAACTGAAAAAGACAAGTTAGCAAGTGTTGTATCAGTGCTGTTCTGGTAAGTTTAATCAGCTAATGGGCAATCTGTGTATTGCTTAATATACAAATTACTGTCCTGCAGTTTTAAAGAAAGCAACATCTGAATACATTGCTTAGAATTTGGGAATAGAAAATAAATGGAAAATATCTCTGTATCTCACTTTAATGAAACAACATCTGGAAGATTACTTGTCTAATAAAAAGCATATCAACAAGCCTGATGCATAACAGAAGTAACAAAAGTATATATTTTCTAAATGGTACCATCTGGGAGCTTTATGCAAGAATAAATACTCTGATGGGCTGGGTGAATCCTCTGACTCTCTCTGAGTGCAGAACACTAAGTGGCTTCCCACAGTGGCCTCATTATATAAAGTTCTCTTAGGAGTTATTCTGCTGTGTATTTCTGCTTCATATCGCAGCAAACATTGACCTACTCTATTTACTGCCATCATGGCTACATTCCACCTAGCTTAATCAACTGAATGCACTTTTTTCCCAACAACAACAACAACAACAAAACAAAAAAAAAAAAAAAAAAAAAAAAAAAAAAAAAAAAAAAAAAAAAATCAGAAAGCACCTTTTGAGCAAGAATAGGTGAAGGCAATAATGACAGCTTGCAACAAAGATTTAAGTTGAATGCCCAGAAGTTTAAAACTCAGGCTATTTACTTAAGTATGTAAAATAAGAGGTAAGAGGGATTCCACAAATATTTTTCCCTGCCTCTTTGCCTTCTCCCAAAAAAGGAGCTTAAAAAATTTTTAATGTTACAATGTAACAAATGTAAACAAATACATCAATGACTACTAACATCCTGTGAGGCAGAAAGATTATACTTACATGTCCAAAAAAAAAGGACTAGTTAATTTGTAAGAAATATATGTATTTCTTATTTTAAATAAAGGTGTCTTTCATGTCCAGCTACCGTTTTTGGTTAATATGCCTTTGAATTATTTACAAGAGGCAAAAGCATTAAAAAAAAATGTTAAAAAAAAGGGGGGCTGGGGGGAGGAATACCCACACACACCCTAAACCATTAAAAGCACAGTGGCTTTGACACACATCATTAGTAGGGACCCAGCTTTTCCTGTGGTGACCTGTCTGGATGTGTGATTCAACTTCAGCTATTTAAAAAAAAAAAAAAAAAGAACAAAAGGACAAGACAAAACATTCTGTACCTGCGTTCTGCAGACTACAACCTGCACACTTTCTGCAATTCCAATGGCCTCTCTGTGGGCCCTTCAAAACTGGAAATACTGCATATAGGATTATTGTCATTTGCTTTCCTGGGATTGTCACACACCAGCTCCCTCTCCCAGGATTTCATACAGCAGATCCCTCTCCCAGGATTTCACAGACAGATAATTTTATTCACATCAATCTAAGACCTCTCTCCCCACCTCAGTGTTTTTTAGACCAGGTCCAAAAAAAAAACTCAATAAACTAAGAAGTTTCTGAAGGCTTAAAGCAGGGAACATAAGGAAGGGTCACAGTCTGAAAATGCTGCAAAGCTCTGGTGGTTTTGTGATGGGCACTCCTAGAACAGTGGGAGACAAGAGTGAAGCAGGAACTTGGGCACCCCATGCTCTCCTTGTTCCCCAGCCCCCCGTTGCTGGGGCAGGCAAGCCAGACCCACCATAGCTCAGAACTATCTCTAAGGACAGTGATTCGTTAACATACTCTCAACTCTATCCTTTATGAAGTCTCCCACATACTTACTGAAAAGAGAAAAAAGAGATAGAGAAGAAAACATCAGCCTTAAACTTACTTTTCTCTAAAGCAACAATGACCATTAAACACTTAAGAGATATGTCTACAACATAAAATGACACACTGAGCTACAGTTAACTTATTTAAATCCATGTCATTAGGCATTGTGTAATCTGGCCTCGGTATCTGGCACGTTGCAAAGAATCTGGTAGGTCTGATGAATAACTCCTGACAATTAAGCAGGTGATGCAACTGCTAAGGTCAACTGTACCTTCTGATGCACCAGAGCTTGGGTTATGAAAAGCTTCTTTCTACCAAAAACCAGACATCTTTTAAAAGGAATTTTCTACTACACAGTAGAAAAAGTTCCACTGTTCCATTGCTGCAAAGTTTTATTCATGCACAAATACAGAGAATACCGGAGACACGTTCCCATTCACAGAATGCTCATGGTGATAGATCTGTGGGTTTTCCCTTTTTTGTGTAACTGCAAAAGTCAATTCCCCTCTGTGTTTTTATATCCATTGAAAACTTAATGACCAGGTGTCATCAAAAGTTCAACAAGGCTTAAGTCTCTCATGAACTAGTTTTCAGTTAGTTTTGACAAATAATTAGCATCAAATCAGACTTAAGTTCTCTCTCTCCACTTGTTTCCCCCCCGAATCTGAATAATTTATATTTACATTTAGCTTAATATTAAGGCCAAAATGTTTCTCTGTCACCTTCCTCCCCCCCCAAATGAAATATAATTCATTGTAAGCAATGCAGGTACAGTACCTAAGAATATATTCCAAAGTAATTTATGGATAAATTTACTTCAGTGAAAATAAAATTTTGTATTATTTTATATAAAAGTATTAGATATTTCAGGATGTTATTTCTGGCTCAGTGAGCTTTTTTAGGACTATTAACAGGAAAATGTCATATACCTAATGTAATGTATTTCAAGGCAGAGGAGGTACAAAAAGAGTTGTGATTGCTTTCCGATTTTTAAATTCACATAATGTTAACATCAGTGCTGAATGCAGCAGTAGGTGAAGTCATGTTTTAATGCCAAAGCATTAAAGGCTTATGAAGAATATCAGCTTGAAAGGCATGACCACTAGTCACAGGGAAGGACAAAAAGGAGCACCATTTTTTTAAAAAAAAAGAGGGTTTTTTTCCTTTGTAACATGTAACAGCAACAGAGAACTGTTTTATTGTATATAGAGAATAATACAGCTTATAGAACCATGGATCCTTTTTAGAAACTTCTGCACTGGACTTGGACTGGAATCAGATTTCAACCAAAAATATTTTGAGGATTTCTTAAAATCCAGTCTACCTCAATGAAAAGCTGACATTTCAAAGGTACCAACTATTGAAACTGGGTACTGGGGCAAGTCACTCATTCCAGAAGCTTTTTCTCAAACGAAAACTGAAGTTACCAGTATATAGCAACTGCAGAGAAAATATTTTTATATTCAGTATTTTGCACATGCTGTAACTAGAAGTTGCCAGTTTGATGACTGATGCTTTCATTAAAATTGTTTACAACACGTATGAAATTTGTTTAAAACACAGGCGAATCTGTAAGAGGGCTTATGTTTATATTCTGCATGAACAGGAGCTAGGTGTTTCATCAGTACTAGAGGACTTTGGAAAAATAAATGGTGTACCTTTAGTACAGTTCTTTCTTCATTATTTGACACCTTCACCCAAGGGTTTTAATATGAAAAAGTTGTCTTTAAAAGTAAAGAATAAATAGTCTCTCAAGAACTAATATGCTATATAGCCACAGAATTATAATTTCAAGATTTACCCAAATATCTTCAAAATGAAGATTTGGAAAAAATCTTCTCCTAATAAAAGAAAGATCATTCATATGCAACAGCAATCATGTCTACACACAGTAGTACAGGGATAGAAATTGTCATGGTTAAAGACGGAACACACTGGCAAAAAGGCACCATGTAGTAACACCTTTTTTTAGCCATCTGCCTTAACAGGTACTCTAGCACCATAAATTCACTCTCTGTGCCCCTTACGTGCATGCAGCACGTGTACAAGTCATGCAGCCCAACATGCTGACGCTTCAGTGGGAGGTCAAATTATTGTTTTGGCACCTCTGTCATGCCTGTCATTCCAATTCCACTTTATCAAATTACAGATTGCTAGACAGAGCTGGATTAAGGGGACAGACACACACACACACAGAGGAGCAATTGTCACCACTTCAGTTGTGAAATTCCATAATTGCATGTCAGTGACAGAAAGAACAAGAGAGCAGTAATAGGACTGACATTATGATCATTCAAATACTATGAAACTTTCCAACAAGACTTTGCATGTGTCAAGCTACATGCTGAGAAATGGACTGGATTTCTGAATATTTCCTCACATTAGAATTGCCAATATTTATCAGGCTGACTAATGCTGTGAGTTATGTTCTAGGGCAAATTTCAGGTACCTATTTTTTCCACAAGTAGTGTTTTTACTTGAAAAGAACATAAACTAAGACAAAGGAGGAAAAAAACCAACCACTTATTTTTAAACATATCCTTAAAAGTCATATGAACAACAATAAATGATAATGAAACAACACTGACTATGTGTTTGATTCAACTTTCTGAGTTTTTGGATACTTGGAGTGCAACAGAACTTGAATTAAAATCGTTTGGCAAGTGTCAGCCTTGGATTTCAAGTAACTTTTCTGATAATAAACAAACAACACCACCCTCCTCACTCCCTCACCTTAGATTATTTTACCCTTTTGTGGAAGTTTTGAAAACTTCCAGCTCTGTACTGAGGAAGACTCAAGAATCATCATGTAAATCTGACTTACATGAGCTGCGATGTCAGTGGAAACCTCTGGTGTATGTGACAGGTGGATACTATTCTTGGAACAGCTCATTATTCTCACTTCTGCCTTACTCCCACTTGTTTCTGAATTCTATGGTCAATCCTCTATACTCTGTGTGGTCCTGTCATGCAATGGTTCAATAATACTCTTTACTATTTGTACAACAGTTAAAGAGGCAGAAGAAATCGTGATCATTTGTCACTCTAGTATAGGCACGAGAAGGCTCATTAAGGTTCAAAACTCCCTTAGATTCCTCTGAATCTCTATCCAAATACAGACACTTCCTTGCCAATCCATCAGTCAGTTATCTTCCCTCACCAAAAAATTAATTTGTTATCATGTGAGGAAGAAAGCATCTCTGAATTCTACAAAAATGATGCAGCCTGCATGATGCCTTCACAAGGGAATAAAAATGACACTGATATTCACTGATAGGAAGCTCCTAAACAGCAGAAAAAAAGGATTACAACGAAAGGAAACAGTATATAAATATATGCACATCTTACATGCCAGTAGTTGGGTCAGTCCCTCCATGATGCTTCTTATTAGCTTTTCACTGTGTGATACCCTTATTAATTCCCTCCCACAGCCGCCTGAAGAAGAATGTTAAAGAACATGCATAATCTTTCACTGTACTAATAAGCCAAATTTTTCCCTTAAACTTTAATGGAATTTTCACGTTACCATTATAAATTAATAAAAAAAAAAGATTGCAAGAAGCCATAGAATAGGCAAAGCAAAATGTATTTGTAATGCTGTTTCTTTTCCTCTTCATTTTGTCTTGGACTCACTTTGTAACCTTGACTGTCTCCCCTTCACACTTCTATTCCTCATATGCAACTTGAGCAATATAAATGTAAGTGCTTTCCTCATAGGTGTTTTTAATCTGTTTGTAAAGTACTTTGAGATTCTCTGACAGAAGGTATTAAAAAAAATAATAATGATGAAGTATTTTCCATGGTAGGCATAGAAAAGGAAAGGCATTACTGCCTCTGCCATATCCCACAGAAGGTAATAGGGAGTTAGGAAACATTATGTCACTACAGGGAAATGTTCTAACTTACTGACCTATCATGCTATTGGCCTAATGCACACCCATAAAGTCTATTGCTCTCATAAAGCCTCTCCACTCTGAGCTCAAAAGTGCTAAATTTTGAAATCAAGATGCATCTCAAAAATGTTCTCTCCATGAGCTACTTTGCTTCTCAAGAACAGAAAATGAAGCAAGGTATCCTGAGTGACCTTGAGGCACCAAGCTAATAACCCTTATCTGCTAGTTAATGGTCAGCATTATGCTGCCTGCGAGGAATACTGCAGAGAATGTCATTGCACATTACAGCAAGAGTGAGTCTATTACTAAAGAGAGTAAGCTGAAATAAAACAAAAATGAAGAAGCCAAAGCTGAAGAATAAAACATCCCTGGCATAGTTATCCTGCACAGAAAGGTCACTGCAAGTTACCTTTCCATTCAGCTTTCTGTGTCTTGCTTTTCCAGTTCAGATAACTCAAGGGAAGATAAATTCATATCAGACTTTTGGTTTCCCAGCACCACCATAAAGGAATCTGATGATACAACAACTGCAATTGCAGAATAAAACAAAGTATTCCCTTTATGCTCTGTTGAAGCCTCAAAGACAGAGTAGAACAGAGAGAAACCTTACCTCCAGTTTATTTTTTTCCTGTATTTTTCCAAATCCCTGTTCTACACAAGTCCCATACAAACATGCTTTAAAAAAAAAAAAAAAGTTCAGATCAAATAAAGTTGTTAATAGAGATAAAAGATAAGGAATTTGGATCGACCCAAATAAATAAAGCTGGTTTATTAAGGGCAGGTTTTTCAGGTAATGGGAGGTGATGAAGCCAGTGTACAGCAACAACAAAAACCCCATTAAAGAACCAAACATTAGCAGTCTTTTTAGAGTGGAGATCGAGACCAGAGTTTGGGTACACCAAGTGCAAGAGAAGAATGTAAAGGAATCCACATGGTCAGCCTCTTGGAAAAATGTCCAATACCCTTATTAAGTCCCTCCAACCACAACTGTTTAGTTTGCCTCCAACACACAGCGTCACATTAGAAAACACGAGTAAAGAAAAAAGAAACACCACCTTGATCACCCTTTCAAGAGCAAAATCTCATGCTGAAAAACAGCACAGGCTTTGAAACTGACTCAAATTCCAAAACATCATGTGCCCAGCCTCAGAAATCAATGTGTCTTTAGAAAAATAACACTATGCTTTTAACAGGTTTCTTTCTTTGAAAATTTAAGCGTCACATTTCTACATTTATTTCACTGAAAGGCGAAGCTGAGACATTTCCATGATCACATGATTTACCAGATGTCAAACACTGTAGTGTTCAGAATGAAGGCATGAGCTCAAAACAAAACAGGACTGGGTGTGGCAAAGACTGGGTAGGAAGGAAGTGGCACAAACACTTAGGGATCCACTGCTGGCAGTGGCAAACACAATTTAGTAATGCAGAATAACACAGGCCAGTTACAGCAGATGACTACTTGTTGGTCACTTGTCACCTGTTATTCTGAGACCTGAGGACTTTCATCCTTGCAGGAAATACATAGACTACTACATAAAAGAGACAGTTGAAGTAACAATAGAAAGAAAGACAGATAATAGCGGTAAAGTGGTTAGTATAATTAAATGGTATTTTGTCATTATATAGAATAATAGATTTCAAAATAGTAATTATTGTTATTAGGTTTGAGTTTGCCTTCAGGCCATGCTTTAGCCATGGTTACCTAAATTTCCACTTCACAAGTTAGAGATTTAGAAACTTCAGGAAAACAAACTACAAGAAAAGACTCCTTGCAGTTTTATATTTTGTAGTTAACTGGAAAAATTCCCTGTTATTTACTAATTATATAGTCCATTAGTAGTGTATTTCATTATGGAATTGCAAATTATTAGATGCTAATAAAGCATATCCTAATTGCAGTAGTTTGTCTTAATTTCAACCTAGATGAAATAAAAATATTTTTTTGCAATGTTTAAGGTTCTATGAATTACACTAAGTTCCTAATTTATGCTTAAACAAAAACATTAAATAACGCACTATTACTAATCCTGACTGAAGGACCTTTAACTGATGATCACTGCATACATCACTGGTAATCTATACCCCTTGACTATAGTGCAAATCTGGCACAAACTGGGTGGAAACGTCAGTTTTGGGACCAAACACAGACAAAAGATGAAACATAATGTAACAGGAGAAGAAGTTAATTACATTTCTGTTCTTTCAAAATGCTTCAACAAACTAACAAAATGAAGAAGATACCTTTTGAGCATTGCTAGACAGTTATGTTCATTCCCACTTCTGCATTGAAGGGTTGAGCACTGAAGAGATTGCCATTGTTCTTTGATAAAAACTGTACTTCTAGCAAGTCCAAAGCTAGAAGTACAACCATAGCCCAAACCCTAGCAAACCTCATGTCTGTTGCTACTCCTTCAGTGATTAGTGAGGCAAGATCACAGAAGAGTCTGTAAACCTGAAGACATAACTACTGTATGCATCAGTATAATCAAAGGGATGAGAAATCCATAGCACTCAGCACTGCAATGTTGACAACCTCCCCATCTCCAGCTCTTTAACCTTAGTGATACATTGAGGGAGAGACAGAGAGAGACTGCACAGCTCTGACAGCATGTCTGGAGACCCTGTGACTTCTCAGAGCAAGAAGGGAGAGGGAAGTGGGCACAACAGGCCAGCACAGTGACAAAGCACAGCATGACATGGGAAACTCATGCTCTCTCATTTCACTTCACTTGCTCAGTCGCAGGGCCAGGGCAGTCTCACGAAAAGTCAGATCACATATTCTGCACTGGATGAGGTGCTCTGTTCTACTGTCAGATTGCTGGGTTAGTTTTGATAGCCTGAGTCACTGAACGAAGATAGCCCCTTAAGAAACCACTCAAGCTCAGGGCAATCACTGACACCAAGAACAAGTACCAGATAAACAAGTCCTGTAGTTTATACTGAGGCAGAAACCACCCTATCATAAAACAATGCAAAACCAACAAGATATGGGCAACAGGCTGCTACGTCTGATAGACAGAAGAAAAGTTGCAATAAAAGCAAAAACAACACCTTACAGAGTCCAGAGCTTATCAGGCGCTTGACAAGTTTTCCCATTATTCAGGTGATAAAAAGAAACTTCTGGCTGTGCAATTTTAGTAGCTGCTTGCCCACGTCTAAAAAGTCAGATCTTGGTGTTTAGAAATAAGGTCCAAATTGCATTTTAGCATACCATACACCATCATGTACCTAAATTTCATAAAAGCTAACGCCCAGAACCTGAAGCGTAAATGGCCCATGTTTCACAGTACGAAAATACTGTAAAAATGGATTGATATTTTTGACAATTGAAATTTTTAAAATTGAATATACGGCTATGTGAAGCCTCTGTACCTTGGTTAGCTTTTACCATGAACACATGGTAAGCAATTTTGATCCAGCTTACTATGGGTCTGTAAAACACATCAGAAGAAAATTGAAGGAAATGAAACAAGGAAGCATGATTTGTCACTAGTTCAAACTTAATGCAGACTAGAAAGGAAGCAGAAATGGAAAGCAGGGGAATCTGGAAATTTTAAAGGAAAAAAAAAAAAGAAACCTAAACCAGAAAATATTTATCATGTAAGGCCTAAAGTCAGTAACACAAAAAGCAGCAAAGCATGAATGCTTTGTTTTGTTAAAACTGTTTTAAAAACAACAACAAAACCCCTACAATCTCCCAGAGATCTGAAGAAAGCGTTAGGAGTGTAAATAACAAGGAGAATTACTTAAATTTAATGCACAGGACAATGGTTGTTTTTCAGCTCTCAAAACAATACAGCAAAGTTACTGTTCTGCTGACAGAACTTTTGTAGTCCTTTACTAAGCTGAAGCATTGTTAAACATGTCATTATCCTGTTCTTGAGTCTTGTGCTAACGCTCATACGGTTTCTAAATTTATAAAAAGACCTGCTACGTTTGCTTACTGTCCTTGTCACTGTCCTACAAGCTAGTTCTGTTATACTGACACACAGCTAAGTAAAATATTCAGTGTTGATTTCATTTAAATGCAAGAAAATCAACCTGTCTTAGTATAGAGGACTTCAAAAATTGGAGAGTACTGTCAGCTGCTTGGTAGCTAAGATACAGCATACTCTTCTCTTCTGGTTACATTCACTGTTTAGTGTCTTAATATATTTCTGTACAGCTCAAAATAATTCCCTCAGTAATTCCTAATCCTGAAAACATTGAAAATCACTGAAATTCTGAAGAATGCTTATCTTGACAAAGCAAATGAATTGTGCTTTCCTGCACTAACTTCAACATATATTCAGATTTACAAGCCATAATGAACTGTTTAAAGAAAACTCCTAACAAGATAAACTTTTTTCAAAAATCTACCATTTATAAGGAAAAAAAAATCAGTATCAAAGATACTGTTTATAAAGCAAGAAAAATCAGCCCTTATCTTGCTGTTTTACAAATATTTAACATGGCATGCCAACATAATAATTAAAGACATAATGCAAGGATTTTGTTAATAATGGAAATTAAGAACAGGAAATACAATCACCTTTTGAACTGTTCATAGTTTAGTAAATGAAGATTACAATTCCCTTCCATCCAAGCAGTTATTCAAATTTCTAATAGGACCATATTCAACAGAGTAAGACTACTTTGTCCCCACTGAAGTTAAAATACAATATTAGAAAAGTTATTGTCAGAAAACTTGTAAAACATACATACTTAAACCACCAAAAAAATAATTTCATGTGGTTTAATTAATTAGAAATAATTAACCAAACAGAAAATATAAATACTTCCTAGAGCTGCCTGACAAATCACATTAAAAGAAGCCACTTACTTTTCTGTCCTCAGTTTCTACGCGGGAACTGCACTCTGCTTTAGTATCCTGAAAAGACAAAGATACTGTCAGGGAGCACATCAAGCGGGGCTCTGGCTTTAACTCAGGGTGAGGAAAGGGCATCCACGTCAGACAGGTGGCTTTCTCAACCTGTTACACTTTATTGAACTGTTATCTTCATGTATATACTTATATGTACAATGTTTAGTATTACGGCTTTATGGTTTATTAATACTTTATTACAAGCATAAACTTAAAGACGGGATCGAAACATCACAAAAACCCAAACATTTCAATATAGCATAGCCAGCTCATAAGACAAAAATCTGATCTCTGATTATAGCATATGTTTGCTTTTTCTTCTTGCATCTTGAGGAAAATATAATTGCTCTATTTTTTTTTTTTTTTAATTAGTAATGGTAGCTTAAAGAAATATAAAGGTAAACTTAAGAGTAAAGAGCTGCTCAAACTACTTCCCGGTTTTTTTTCAGGAGTCAAACAAATAATCTTAAACCTAACAACACCTAAACCCAACACATGTTCCTTTTAATCCTAAAATATTTTCGCTTTCATGGAACCTTTGCATTTTTGTCAACAGACCTAAAGACATGCAGAGATAATTCATTATCACAAAAATTATAGTCTGAAAGGCATTTATTTCTTCATATCATCCCTTGTACAAGTTACTATTGGCAACTAAGTAAAATATAGCTGAAGCCACTAAACTGTAGACAAGTGACCTATTATGATTTTTCTCTTGTTTTCAACTTTATTTTTTTAGTGAAGTACCCCATGTAAGCTAGAACTGCTCTCAACAGATTTTAGATTATTGGCTGGAGTTATTCCTTCCATTCACACCAAGACATATTAAAGATGTTTTCTTTAGGCACATCAAGTTCTCTGTCACTTCCCAAGAAGCGTATTTCCAACAACAAAAATCCTTGTTATTTCAGCTAGTTTCATATATGACTCAGTACCTCCAACACTTAGATTCAAAATATTTTAATGGAGAACCAGATTGTACATTGTAGAATCTAACAGGCAAAAATTTTCTCTCAAGTATGACTTATTAGCAGCCAGCCAGTCTCTCACCATGCCTGTCCTCCCATTTGGCGAATAAGGAAATACTAGTTCTAATACAGGCTGACTTCCTGAGCTTCTTTGTGTATCTACATTCAGGGGTTTTGGTGAGCGAGTGAAAAAGCTCAGCTTATAGAAAGCCTTCTGCCTCAGAGGAATGAACTCAAACTTCATTAGCACCAATACTTTTCACCTGCTAGCTATGCCCTAAGTCACCATTTGGAAATAAAGGAATGTTCTTTAACATATCTATTGGTTACTCAAAAATTAATCATATCTTTTCATATTACCATGGACAAGGGTGCCTCAATCTCACATACTGACCTAGATTAACTGAATGCAGAATAAAGTAGCTCCTATCAGATTCTAGTTACAGCTATTACAAACTCTCAGTATGACAAATATACCTTGTCCAAAGGTGTAACAATACTCTGATCCCTTCCACTGTCTGTAGAAGTCTTTACTTGGCTATTTTGCCACTGTTGTTTGCCATTAAAAGCAATTTTTAAGAAACCTAAGTTCATAAGCATTCATTACTCTCTGTGAGTTAAAAATGCAGTTTTACTTGGCTAAAACAAAAACCATCTTCCTCTCAGCACAGTTTATCTTACACGGTTGCCTACACCCAGCAAGACAAGAGGTACAAATCCAGCACTCAGCCCAGCTGAGCCTCTGTATGCTGTAATCGGGTGTTCAAGAGACAGCGGGCCTGGAGGTTGACTGATACAGCCAGAAGGAAAGGATACAGCCTGAAAATCAAATGAGATCTTTTCTATTCTGTGTTTTATCCCTGAACATTAGACAACCATGTCATCTCATAGTGCTCGGTTTTCTATCTAAAGATACAGAAAGTGAATCTTACAAATTAACCATTGCACCATTAGAGATAGAAACTACGTAGGTGTGGCTTCAATATTACTGCATATTGCAGCCAGCAAAAACAGAGCATTACTGGGTGAAATGCTGGGGTTTGAACCCCGAGCCCCGAATTAAGGTTGACATATGGGTGATTCCCACAGCCCTTCATACAGAGGGGTGAGTTTGCCTTAGAGCTTCCCCCCAGGGTGCGGCCGGCCCTGCAGGGAGAGCCAGAAGGGAAATGAGCCCCAGGGGTCCCGCAGGGAGCTGACAAAGGTCAGGGGTCTGCTGGGGGATAAAAGCTGGGACCACTGGCAGGGAGTCAGGAGTGTCTGTCTGTTTGTGGAGTGCACTCCACAGAGCTGCCTGGTTCAGGGCAGACCTCCTGACTCTCCTGGAGCTGGGCCCTGGTCTGTTTAGGCCTTTGTGAACACAGGTCGATCGGGTGAGAGTTGCCATGTGGGCACCTTTTTCTCATGTGTTTAACTGGCTGCTCTGGCTGTTTCCCATGCCAACTGTGGGCAACCTCGGGTCTCTGTTTGTACCCCCTGTTGTGGGCCGGGTCATGTTGTTTGTGGGATCGTTGGGGGTGGTGTCGATCATGTCTGAGCTTGTTGACCTGTTTGTACCCCCGGCGGTCATTCATATCGTAACATTTCTGTCTACAATACAGTCTGTGTATTGGTTCATCTCCCTGCTGATGTTATCATTTTTGTTGGTCATTGGCAAAACACTAGGTTATCTTTAAAATTATATAAAGTCAGATTTGGGCAATGAAATAGCTCGATGTCTTCAAGAGTAGAGACCTGAATTTGGACTTCTGCACAAGGACAAGTAAAAAAGAAAAAAACAGGGTGAATTGTTATTTTATTGTTTCTGGTATCCCAAATATTAAAGTATTGCCTTTAAATATATTTTTACAAACTTGCTTTTGTACATCAGCCGACAATAACCTGGGCTGTAACAACCATTTAATATGTAATACCAGACCTTGACTTCCTCAGAAGGATTTCTCTTTACCAATGGGTGTAACCCTCACAAATGAAAATACTCTATGAAGTATAACTAAAGATACTGCCAGGTTACCCACAGAAGGTCTGAAGTGGGATTCAAGAATCTTCAGGGGATCAACCTCCACAGAGGGATTAAACAAGTTGGACAGAGTTAAAAAACTGAACAGTAAGAATTCATGCAGTAGGTGAAGAAGAAATAATAAGAGACAATTATTTCCTTCTAAAATTAATAATTTCCAAATTTATTAGCTGAATAATGAACTTTAAATTGCAACAGTTTTATATCAAAAACAACAGTAGTAGTTCATCAGTTCTGCAGAAACAATTACTTGAGTTGCTTGTTGTGCACCTGATCTCTCTAGAAAGCCCACGGTGAAGTCTTTTTGGACAAAGCACAGTCAGGTCAGCCAGAATTTGTCTTTGAGCGATAATGGTATTTCACATTAAGGACATGCAAGTATATCTTAACTTTTAATCGCCTAAGCAAAACAAACCAATTTTTTCTGAAACAATTAGTGTTATAATTCTTTAAACCAGTGAAGTTACTGGCTTAATCAAATATATGTGTAAGTATAAATATTTGAGCATATCATCTACATCCTAGAGTCATGTTTTTAAAGGAAAAAAAATACACAGAAACTAAGCTTTAAAAAAAGAAATCCTCAAAGAATCATCTGTCAATCTCAGAGCAAGAAAGGAAGAAATCACAGTGCTCTTCTCTGGGAGACAGCTGTGCTACTTTTTGTAAGTGCAAAGTGATAAAGCACTCTCATTTCAGTGTGGGTGCTGCAAGGTGCCCCACTAGGAATGAGTTGAGATCAAGTACCACCACTGCTGTAGAGCAAGTATAAAACCCTATAGACATGAACAATACGTCAGGCACTTCCTTTAACATTGTTCCAACACAAAAAAAGAAGCTAAAACCCAGCAAAATGTGCTTCTCCTAAGGAATTATTATTTTAGACAAAGTATATAACGACAGAACACTTAACAGGATGTTTCACGGCAAGCATGGAAATAATGAATTATGGACACAGCCTGCCAGTGAGGCAGAAAACCCTCTCCTCCATTTCAGTTTAAAATTTCAGTTTAAAACCAACGTAATTTCTTTTGTTCTCTAGGTGTCACTGCATAACAGCCAATTAATCTACACTTATTAAGAGCTCTACTTTTTATGTGGTAGCACAAAAGAAAATGGCCTTTTTTTGCCTCTTATGTTGGGTAGCAGCAAGAGACCATGCAAGGTCTCATGCAGAACACCAGAAGCATGACAGGACAAACACAACTTTTAAGAGTTGGTCAGAGGGCCGTAAGTGACACTGCCACATACATTTAACACCAGCACAGCATTAATTGAGATGGGGAAACTATGCTCACCTCAGTGTTTGGAGGCATACAGCTCCTAAAGATCCCTTTAAACATTTCTACTGAAATTGTCACCTTAGTGTCCAACTTGTATTATGGTGTATGGTGTATTATGGTATGATAAACTATGGTTTATCAGATAGACAAGTGAGACTTATCAGATAGAAAAGTGAGACCCAAGAGGTACAATTCTTTCAGTGCCTGTTTGGAGACATCTACTGAGTTAGATAACAGCAAGATCTCGTGCCAGCACATTGTATATAACACATCAGAGAGAACATCCATTTTGTTCCTGAGAAAGCTCCCTTTCCTAATCCCAGTTTTGCTCTGTTTAGTTATTCATATGTTTAATATGCTAGGCCCTTGGGAAACATCTCTACCTCTTTCATCCGATATTAGCATTATATTAATGTTATCGAACAGATATGAAAGAAAAGCTCTACAAAGTAAAAGTAATCACTGGTGGTAGCATGATGCTGCATGACACTTTGGGTTTCAGATGCAGGAGAAACCTCCATCCACTTTATTTTACATAGCTTCTGTAATTCTACATTTAATTTTCCTTCTTAAACTGCAAATAGAAACAGTGAAATCAATACCCTCAGGTCCTGCTACCAGAACTAACCCTACACGTGGCTCTGTACTGTATCGTATGTTTTTTTCAGTTTGTAATCTCCCTGCTACCCAAAACTTACTTCCTCTACTACCTTACCTTCATCACACAGAATACCAGAAATAAACAAACAAGTCCCAAGAAATACGCAAACTCTGCAGGCTAAGAAACTTTCGAAAAATTATTTGAACTTCTAACATCTTTTCCATGTGTAAGTACTGAAATATAAAACACAAACAGAACTTTTAGGTAGACTTGCTACTCCCACGGCCCGTATCTGGAGGAAAGATGAGACTGGAAGTTATTCAAGTATTCTTCCAACTGTTTTTGTCTGTAATATCAAGAATGGTCAGTAGGTGGAAGCAAATAACCTTGTAAAATCTAGTTCGCGTTCCCTAGGAAACATAAATCTATTGCACTGACCAGGTTGGTCAGGCATTGTGCACCTATCCTTGGCACCCCAACAAGTGCTAACACAAATTAAGTCTTTTGTTCACACCACTGTTCATAAAAAGTGTATAGATTTAAAAATAAAAGGTGGCTTTTTTTTAATATTAAAATTTTAAAAAGTGAAATGTATTCTTTTAAATAACTAAAACACATATAATGGAAACCTGATGTTAAACAAAACAAGAATATCTACATGTAAAATTAAAATGTACACAGTAAAATTCTAGGTTATTTATTTTTCTGGATTTTTTATTAAGTGCTTAAATACATCAAAATCTTGAATTATTGAGGAAAACACTTAATCTTTTTCATTATCCATTAGCCATTATATTTCATTATTGCTGCTAACAAACAAGCTGCCAGCAGATGAATTAATCTGAAATTCTTATTAGCTCCACCTTATCCATTCCAGAGAACAAATTAACCACACTAATACTTAGTGAAGAAGAAAACAAACGGAAAACGAAACCTTAGAACATGATACTGAAGTCTTTACTAAGGTTGTCCCCAGCAACTCATGCAGGAGCCATGTGGGAGCCTCACCAAATTAAGCTATGAAACCAATTCCGGATATTAATGGCTTCAACAGTTGCTATGTCACACATGTAAGAAAGTTCTATTTATGAAAACAATAACTTCAGCTGTTTACTAACATTTCCGGACCAACAAAGGCTTGTGTCTACACAATGCAAGCACAAACCAGGAGAAGATCGGGTCCTCTGCATCTTTTTCTGTTGCCTCAGGGCTGTTTGTCTGGAGTCAAAAAGGAAATCCATCTGATCAGGGATTTAAAATCAAGCTTCTCAAGACTTTGGGGAACTCACTTGTCTTGCTTCTAGATAAAAGTAGACAGCCTTTAAAAGGAAGGTTTACAAGACTCCTGGAAACTGAGCTTACAAATTTGATAATACAAAATTACTGCTTGTAAAAACATTGCAGTATTTTTAATGTAGATTTGAAAGGACTCTTGTGTGTGCCCTCCCACACATCCACCCACTGTCCGGCTGTGTAAGTGTAGACCAAAGCTCTTCTCTCTTCTCCTTCTAGTGTTTTGCTTTTGTTCAAAGAGCTGAAGAAAGCCAAAAACTTTTTTATCAAAAAAAGAAAAAAGCTTGACTTTCTTCACTAATACGGACTTGTTTGAGGGAGCAGGTGCTGCTTGCTGATACAAGTTTTATGGACTGGTGTATCAAAAACTTTTCCTCTTCATTCTCTCACCTTCATAAGTTACTTGTCCTTTTCGGAAATACACTCTGAATACTTAGAGATGCAAAGACACAGCTCTCCACAGCACAGAAGGCAGGACAGAGTGTGCCTCATAACTCAGCTAATTTCTCCAAATGTGTTTTCATAAGTCAAATGATGCAAAATTACCTGAGTGTAAATCTTCTGCCTATGTCCTTAGATCATCATAGCTGCACAAAACATCATACAAAATGTGGCGTTTTTGGAAAAGATTCATATAATTTTAAGACATGAATCTATCATCTAGAGGTTGTTTAGCTGTATCTATAGGAGTTTGCTGTTGAAACCTAGAAAAATATCAGGCGAAGGCTTAATCTAGGGGCTAGTAACTATTCCATTTTCAAAGATGGCAATACAAATTTACATTAGGTAAATTTATCTGTTTGAACAGCATGAAAACATTTATGTTTCCTATATATAACAGCATTTTAACCTAGAGGTCGAATTTGAAACTCCCCTACTATATGACCCTCTATTTTCAAGGTTGAAAGCAGCCATGTTGAAGTCAAAAAGCAACACAGTTTTATCTGAATCTACCTTCAGTTTCAGATGCAAAGTGGGGAAAGATAGCCAATTTCCATTTTGTAGGTTTTGTGCAGTTTTATAAAAAGTCCATTAAACTTCTTGTTATAAACTAATTCTTAGTATAATTTCAGTGTACTTAATTTTTAACTCGTTTAGAGAAAAAGTGTCACTTCTGGAGCAAAGTCAGATTAGCCATCATCAAAAGGATTTTCAAACCTAAAATTTAACTGTTTTAAACTGTTAAAATTGAATTTTTAAACAGTAAATGTTATTTATTCTAATCATGTCCCCTTAGATGTCAAGTAGATCAACAGCCACATAAATATATGTTAAATCACTGAAATCTAGAAGATTGACATATATTCCTGGCCAGTCCAAAATAAGAGCCCGAGAGGCTGCTGACAAGCATTCATTCACACTGCACATACAGAGCAGCTACAACAGCCCCTAAGTAAATGCCTGCTAAGGAAAACAAGAAAAGTGGCATGGCTGCATTACTGCCCAAAAATGACCAGCACCCAATATCAACAGCACATGCTCTTCTCCTGAATGAGTATGCTGGAACTCAAAATGTTTAGTTTTCATTGAAGTGTCTCAATGTTAACACACAGGTACATCTAAGGTAAGTATACTGATGATCTATTATTCCTCCTACTTTTTCTTGGCTATTTTCCCCCCAAACAGATGCTTTGGCCTATAACAGCACTAAAGTGCTAAGAACAAGTTCCCTAATGTTGTGGTTTGAGGCTTGGAA
>NW_008596940.1:0-322 GCF_000691845.1 Merops nubicus | reverse complement strand
GGTGGTCTCCAAGGGGTTCGAGGGGGTCTCTGGGGGGTTCAGGGTGGTCTCCAAGGGGTCTAAGGTGGTCTCTGAGGGGTCCAAGGTGGTCTCTGAGGGTCCAAAGTGGTCTCCAAGGGGTTCAAGGAGGTCTCTGAGGGTCCAAGGTCGTCTCCAAGGTGGTCCCTGAGGGGTCCAAGGTGGTCTCTGAGAGTTCAAGGTGGTCTCTGGGGGGTTCCAGGTGGTCTCCAAGGGGTCTAAGGTGGTATTTGAGGGTTCAAAGTGGTCTCCAAGGGGTCCAAGGTGGCCTCTGAGGGGTTCAAGGTGGTCTCTGGGGGGCCAA
>NW_008596939.1:53228-94701 GCF_000691845.1 Merops nubicus | reverse complement strand
GAGCCCAGAGAGTGTTGATCAATGGTGCCAAGTCTGGCTGGAGACCAGTAACTAGTGGAGTCCCCCAGGGATCAGTGCTGGGTCCAGCCTTGTTCAACATCTTCATTAACAACCTTGATGATGGTATGGAGTGTCTTCTCAGCAAGTTTGCTGATGACATGAAGCTGGGAGGTTTGGCTGATAGACCTGACGGCTGTGCAGCCATTCAGTGAGATTTGGACAGACTGGAGAGCTGAGCAAAGAGGAACCTAATGAGGTTCAACAAGAATAAGTGCAGAGTCCTGCACCTGGGCAGGAGTAATAAAATGCACCAGTAGAGGTTAGGAGGAGATCTGCTAGAGAGCAGCTCTGTGGAGAGGGACCTTGGAGTCCTGGTGGACAACAAGTTTTCCATGGGACAGCAGTGTGCCCTTGTGGCCAAGAAGGCCAATGGTATCCTGGGGTGCATTAAGAAAAGTGTGTCCAGCAGAACAAGGGAGGTCCTCCTCCCCCTCTACTCTGCCGTGGTGAGACCTCACCTGGAGGATGGTGTGCAGTACTGGACTCCCCACTTCGAGAGGGACAGAGATCTACTGGAGAGAGTCCAGTGGAGGGTTACGAGGATGACTGGGGGACTGGAACGCCTGCCGTATGAGGAGAGGCCGAGAGACCTGGGGCTGTTTAGTCTGGAGAAGAGAAGACTTAGAGGAGATCTAATAAATGGGTTTAAATATATGAGGTCTGGGTGTCAAGAAGAAAGGGGCAACCTCTTCTCACTTGTACCCTGTGATAGGATGAGGGGCAATGGACTCAAGCTGGAGCACAAGAAGTTCCACCTCAACATGAGGAAGAATTTCTTTACTTTAAGGGTTCCAGAGCACTGGAACAGGCTCCCCAGGGAGATTGTGGAGTCTCCTTCCTTGGAGGCTTTTAAGACCTTTCTGGATGCGTTCCTGTGTGACCTGCCCTAGACTAGATGGTCCTGCTCTGGCAGAGGGGTTGGACTCGATGATCTCCAGAGGTCACTTACAGCCCATAACATTCTGTGATTAAAAAGGAGATAATATTTTTATTATAGTAGAGACTCATTGCAGAGCCAGCCAAGAAAGAGAAAAGCATGCTATATGGAAAGCAGATCCTGTGATTTGGAGGAAAAGCCCTTGGCAGAATTTGGGATGAGTTTGGACTGGATTTTATGTCTCCTGAGAGTCCTGTGACCTCACTTGAAGGAATGCCCAAAATTTATCTAAAAATCATCTACAATGAGGAGATGCATACAGATGATGCCTCAGCCTTGCAGTTCTTCAAGGATGAATTGTAACACCAGAGTCCCCAGATGGTGAAAGGAGGATGGGCACGCTGCCAGCCCTTGTCTAGAAGGCCTAGGATGACTAGCCTGGGGGACAGATAGAAAAACTATGTACAGCAAATATTCTAGAGCAGGCAGGGAAAGCCTGCCTGCAGTTCCACAGCCTACAGGGGACAGGGGGAAACTGACAGCATGCAGGCCTACTGTGACTGTGTCTAAATACAGTCTGAACTGGCTCCTGGTGAAAGGAGCTTATCAGGATGGTCTGACAGGATTTGGTATAGGCTGCAATATGCTCTGCTGCAGTCTTGCACCACGGACATTATTAAAATGACAGAGGATGCTGCTAAAATGTTAGTCTGTAGCAGTGCTATGAAAAGGTCTTTAGAGTTGGGGAGTTTTGTAAAGTCACAGAAAAAAAAAAAGCATGTTGTAAAAATCTGAATGCATGCTTGTGGAGTGAAAGCAATGTCAAGTGTGAACATGAACAAGAGAGAAATTAAAGAAATGGACCAGTGGGAGAGTAGAAGGAAGGGAGAAGTGCTACATAGAAACAGAGATGAACATTTCAGAAATCTGAAATGTTTCAAAAATAATTTGAAAACAATTATTCAGATCATACACTATTCTAAATCTGATCAAAACTATCTGAAATTGTAGACACGAAAACCTTGAGGCAGAAGTGTTTAGAGGCTTTCTTTTAATCTATACTAATTTATACTTATTAGTATTTCTGGGAAACAGAAGTTGTTGTAGAACATTTCTGCTGTATTGATGTGTCTTGTTCTGAACAGAGTTTAAAAAATATGAGTGGAATGAACTGAAAATGATGTAAAATATATAAAGATTGAATGGAATTTAGCATGCAAATTTGTTAGGTTTAAGACATTTGAGATAAAAGTGGCAACTGAGATGGTTATATATTTGTATAACTTCTCTCATGATACAAACCCCAGGATATGATAATGACATATTAAAGTAGTACATTTAAAATAGATGTAAAATATTTGAAGAAATGAAATTTAATATGTGGAATTGATTTACATAAGGCAGAAGAGTCTAGAAGTAATAATAATTCAAGACAGTATAAAACAAGACTGTAAAAAAAAAAAAAAAACAAACCTAGTTGAGTTTTAGAAAGTTAAGAAGAGATAATTTTTGCACTTTGCTGTCATCTTTAACTCTGAATCTGTAGCAGATTTACTGAGCACGACTGCAAATAGGATAGTAATCACAGTTGCTTGTCTGACCACCATTTCTGATCTGGTATTGGTTCCTATGTTCTATGTTCCTCCTCCAAAACATTTTTATGGCTGAAATATATTGTATCAAGTTGTTTGAACATCAGCCACAATTACAAAGCTCTTAAGAATTATAAGGAGCTGCCTTTGAAACTATATTAATCTGATGGTGCTGTCTATCCTTTGCGATTCTTTCACTTTCAGTGGGATGTGGACAGGAAAGAAGCTTTTGCCTGTACTTGCTGCTTCACTGCAGCCCTCCACAGCCTGTCCTAGCTTCTTTTGTTAAGTGATACAAGCTCAGCTTGGTCTTTTTCTTAAAGATACATAGTTCTCTTAAGACCGAGCCTAGCTGCTTTCCTGAGAGATCTTGTGTTCACATTTTATAGCCTCAGAAGACAGTTTTACTAAGCTACCCATACCAAATCCAGTCCCTAGTGTGGGTGCCATCAAGAAGCCATGGGAAGAAGCATGGGAAGATACAGTTCTTTTGGAGAATAGTACAGGTATCTGGGTATCTGTAGGATTACATAGGAAACCCACAGGATATATTCCTCCTTTTTTTTTTTTTAATTTCTTTTTTTTCCCTTGTCTTTATTTTATTTTTTTAGTCCAGTCTGTCACTATATTTTAAGATAAATTAAAATGCTTTGTAGAATGATGAATAAGAATAATCAGATTACTAGAGGCACCCCAGAGTTCTAGAAGAGCTCAGCTATGAAAACAGTGAGCTAAGAAATGTCTGTAATGTGCCTCTTGTAGCAGTTACTGTATCTGAGGAGGTAAAGGAGGTAAATACGATACCAAACTTTAGAAGTCCCTGGCTGCTCTGGCAACCTGCAGACTGTGAGTCTAACTCCATTACCAGGCAATTGTTTATAAATTATAATAATGGCTAGAGCTAATAGCCAAATACATAGATGAAAAATTAATGTTTTTTTTTGTATAGGGAAGCCACTCTCACATATTGCAGTTCTTTGAAAAACTCAGCAACATATGGATGAGGCTGGTCAAGTGAGTCAAGCATACCTGGATTTCCAAAAACTTTTCACAAAATCCTTCACAGTGATTTGTGAAGAGGCCAAACTTCTGCAGAAGAAAAAAATACCTTTTCAAGGATAAATTACTAGTTAAAAAGTGAGTAAGATTTCACAGTGGTGGGAGGTTTCCATTGGAGTTTCACAAGGGTATGTGCTGGGAAATGTGTTCAGCTGTTCATAAAGACACTGAAAAAAGTGGTGGAACAAGGATGTGAAAAAATTTTCCAATAATCAAAAGTTGTTCAGGCTGGCCAAAACTAGGACTAGTTGCCAAAGGACTTTGTAATCCTTAGTAAGTAGGTAAAATGATGGTGCTTGAGTCTTCATATCACAGTCTTGAGTCATGCATAATATTAAGACTCAAGTCTTCACAGTGTTCAAGGGGAGGGGAAAATAAAACTTAATTATGTTTGCAAAGCAATGGACCTTAAATGAGCTGTTTCCTTAAAAGGAAAGACATTTTGGACTCCTTGAGCAGGCCTCTGAAAACATCAGCTCACTCATTACCAGTCAAAACCATGAAAAGAATGAGGAAAGGAACAGAAAGCAAAATAAACAGAGTCATTACACCACTAAATAAATCCAGGATACGCTCACATCTTGAACATAAAGGGCAGTTCCGGTTACCTCATTCCAGAAAGTAAATATTAAGATGTAAAGTACAACAATAGTGGCCAGGATTATGGATTAGGGGGAATTAATAGATTAGGAAAGACCTCTTTGATGTGGAAAAAGACCAGAGGTGGGTTGAGAGGAGAAAGCATAATTAAATCATGGAGAAAATAAAGAATGATTATGCACTCTGTAACACAGCAACTCTAAAAGCAAAATAAAGGAAGCACCTTTTCACACAGTGCATAGTGAAGTTGTTGGATTCATCACCCCAAAACATGATCAAAATCAGATTAAATATACATATATAGGATAGATTAATATTGCCAGTAAGCATAATGGCCCAAACAGGCCTTCTGTCTCATAAGGTTCCTTACTAGATCGCTAAAATCCTTTCTAGAAAAAGGATCACTCTGTCTGTGTGTTTTATACTCTTCTTCTAGGCATTCACTGTTGGTTGTTGTCAGCATTACTTTTCACACCAGTATAGAGACTCTGCTTGTGTATCCTCTGGTTAATCAAGTATCTTTTGAGTTTTAAAACTTTTAATCAGGGATATAAAAGTTATAGTTCAGAGTTGTTGAGGTTTTGTATACTTAGTGATAAAGCTTGAAGGATTCTGCTTATCAGAAAACGTGAACTCCTGTTGGCAAATGTTTACTTTTATTTGCTCATTAAAGTGTGTTGAAAATGTTTCCATTCAATGTTCATTAATAGTTCATGCTTATTGTAGCCATGTCAGATAAACAGCATGCTTCACTTCATATTTTTGTGTGTCTTCAAGTGATGAAGCTACTGAATTCTGCTAGGATTTTTTGTGTCCCACTTAGAAACAGGCCCATTTCGAAGTTTTCAGGCTCAGATGAGTTTGTGCAATGATCCCCATTTGAGCTGGAGATCTTCAGAGAACAGGCTCTCTCATGAGACTGCTGGTATTTCCTGTTTCTCATCAGATCAGAAATACAGTAGCAGAGGAAGAGCTTTTCTCTTAACACTGTATGATATTTGAGCTGCTGCCTGAATCTAGGAAGTGCCACAGCGCATATAAATGGAAAGAAAACAAACAAGCAAATTCAGTGTAACCTTTCCAAACCCCAGAAAAGGTTCATATTTGGCTTCTGTTTGGACAGCAGCAGTTCACTCCTCCCTAGTCTTGTGATGTATGTTTTTCCAGAATTAAGGACCAATGTGCCATTTTGTGAAGTTAACTACATGTTTTTTGTAAGTGTCTGCTATAAAGCTCTGACATAAGTATTTTACATTGTAAAGACAAAAGTGTTGTACCAGTGGCACTCAGCAAACTAATCATCATATCACACTTCCTTGCAGGACGGAAAAGACTTGTCTAGAAATCTCTCTTAATGAGATATGCATTAACTTAAAATAGGTTCTCACTGATTTTCTTGAAAGCTCTCTAGTGATTTGTTTTATATGTTGTACAATTGGGCATATAAATTGATTTATATGTAGATTTTAAACCCAAAAGGTCAAACATGAATTTCAGGCAGTTCCAAAATAGACATGTTAGAACTAGCAAAGAAGATTTCTATTCATGTAGAGGATTATAATAACATTAAGTGACTAAGTGTATATTTTTGTCCTTCCAGTACACATGCATATATGTTTTACATTTTAACAATTTTTAAAATTCACAATAAAATATTTGTAGGTTTTATTATTCTTTGTATTTGTATATTTTAATGGTATGGTTTTGTGCCTAGATTTTATTTATATTTATAACAAATTATACCTACAATATATATCTCACTCTATATATAAAATAATACTGTGGAGTAGGTGATTTTGTCTTTTTATATTTTAAATGTATTCCAGCTGCCTCAGGCTCTGACTGTTATTTTCACCTTGCTGACCACGTGATTCTGCTGTGGTGAGTATGTGCGTAAGTGAGGTTTTTCTTGTGGATTTCCTGCAGATACTGGGGAGCTGCAGATTATGCAAAGGTAGCAAGACAGCTTATTATTCCGGATGTTAAGAGATGTAGAAGGCTTCTGAAATGTTTTGTTTAAAATATTCCTCTTTTGGTATATTGGAGGAAAACCTACTGCGGGTGCCCAAAACACAGTACGTAATTATCGTATCTGTGGTGTGTGGCTATGCTGTAAAGCCATTTCCTGTGAATAAATCAGTAACAGAAGTAAACTGTTACAGCTACTGCTAATTTGAGAAATTGTAGAAATTCTTCTTAAGATCTTTTCCTAAAGAAAACCTAGAGTGATATATGCATGTCCTTATATTTATAATCTTTTTTTTTCATTAGGTTTAGAAGTTCGGTGTAAATTTTTTCAACTTATATTTGGTACTGCAAAGTTTTTCAAATTTGGTGAAACAGATACTTCCCAATCACAGTTCAGTCATCAAAGAGCAATAGTTTGCCATACTGAGCAAAGCTACTCTTGGTTGCCTCAATGATAAAACATCTTTGGCTCAAAGAAGTTAATTTCGTGTGGTAAGTTTCCAGGAGAAAAAAAAAAAAATAGTGGATCTAGAGATTTTGAAGGTACTTCACCATCTGGAGGTGATACCACCCTTGCTTTAAGCTGCTTCTCTCGTGAATATAGAATCTGTACTGTCTGTTACCTGATCTTTTTTTCAGTCCACTTCTCTTCAGACTACCAAATTAGAATCATAGTTTC
This sequence comes from Merops nubicus, assembly GCF_000691845.1. NCBI lineage: Eukaryota > Metazoa > Chordata > Aves > Coraciiformes > Meropidae > Merops > Merops nubicus. The sequence goes on along the minus strand of NW_008596939.1, from coordinate 87,866 downwards.
TTCTGAGTGCTTCTGGGAATGAAGTATACCAAAATGAGATTCGAAACTTGCAGTACTTTGAGAATGCAACTACCTGAAATCAATACCCAGCTGCCTAGGACCACCAAAGTGGTAGGAATGCTAGCAAAGGAACTGCTGAGGATAGACACCCTTCTTGAAAGTTTCACCTTTCTGGAGCCCAGAAATAATCAGCTCTAGACTTCAGAAAGGAGCACATTACTCTGTGGAAGTGCAGGACTTGAAGCACAGCTAAGCTCTTGCTTTAAAAAGCAACTGGTTAGGACTCATTCTTTTATGATATGACCAGAGGCACAGCTGGTGGTGCCCATATTTTGTCCTACAGGTTACTGCTTAGAGCACCTACACAGGAAGTACAAGGCTTTGGTCAGTGATTTTCTCTGCTTAAAGGTTTTTATACCTACGACTTTTACCACCTGTAATAAGATCCTAATCAGAGACTAGAGATCAGTAAAGGAGAATATTTTCCATTGCTTTTATTGAAAGCATGCAGGAAAAATTCAAGAATCACTGAGTCAGGAAGAAAATTTATTAAGAATCAGTAATCTTTTGTCATTTACTACTTACTGCATTTCCATAGGAGCAAAAACTTGTGTTTTCTAATGCCTGTTTTGAGCATCACTCCTGTGTGATAGTCAGGGTGTTCCTGAATAGAAGACAGTATAGTGAGTGTACTAACTTATAGGGTATAATATAAAGAGAGGTACCTTGGAAGAGACTTTTAGCCTGTGCAGAGTATGGCAGGAGGTTAGGTAGTTCATTTGTGTTGTCAGCAGAACACTGCTTACTCAGTACACAGTCCAAAAAAGGAACCTGCTTTTTAAATGGAAGTATAACTCCTTGTGTTCCATGTTCCCACCAGTCCCATGGTAAATGTTTGTAAATCAGTACTTTCCTGAAGTGAGTGAGAGATGGAGATCTTCTGTGATGAAAAAATGTGCCATAACCTGTGGGCCAATGAAAACTTTCTATTTTGTTTTATTCTTTCTGATCCTATATTTTCTGTTCCTGGCTAGAACTGTAAGAGCAGGGGGATGAAAAGAAGACAACAAATCTAACAATGTAACTTCTTTTTTTGGCTTGAAATTTGTAAAAAAAAATAAAATGTCCATGTTATATTCAAGATCACAGTTTTTGCAAGATTTGATTTTGTCTTAAGGTTTTCTCACCCCAATCAAGACTTCTAGCCTAGGGAGACTATGTTTGAGCATCATATACACTGGGATATATGTATAGATAGACCTTCATTATTCCTTCTACCATGAATTTTATGTGAAGAAATCTCACAATGATCCCCGCAGTGTTCCTCCACCTGAAGGTAGTGCTGGCACTGGTGTGAAATATTGCAACAACTGTCTAGACTGCACCAGCTATCCTTAAAATCTATGCAGTGTGCAAGGCTTTGCTTTCTACATCCTGTCAGCTCTTCACCCCTCCTCTGTGTGCACATCCAGAGAGAGACAGACTGTCCTTCATGACAAGTAGTGCCAGGTAGGCTCTGATCTTACACCATGGGCAAAGTGAAGTCAGATATAATTCCTGGTATAAAATAGAAGAGTGTTGAAGACAGAAGTACGGAAAGATGAGATGAGGGAATGCTCCAAGTGTGAGTAGTTGTGTTTCCGCATTTATATGTCTATGTAGAGAGAGGATAGGAGAGAAAAAGATCAATGCAGAAGAAGAAGCAAGAACATCAAGCCACCGGTGAAGCTAAAAGCACAAGATGAGTGATATTTTTAGTATTCCTAGTAAAGTTTTCTCCCAGAACATCAATTTGCTGCATAAGCAAAACCTTGGTGAGATCAGCAAGCTGTACCCACACCCAGCTAGTCCACCTCTGGAGACTGGGATTGAATAGAAGGATTTCCTGGAATGAAACGTGGAGAAAAGTTGACCAAAATATTAATAAATGACTGCCACGTAGTTATCAAACATACATCAGTTATCAAAGTCATCATAAGCCCTGTAAGCCAATTAAAATGGTTAGTGTACATTTTCATTCTTTTTATGGTAAGTGAGGAGACAGTAATACAATAAAAGGAAAATGTGCCAGAGTAAGGTCTAGAGTACAAGAAAAATACTTCAGTGCGGTCTGTTAGCCTCAGCTTGCTCTGCAATAGTGCTGAAGATATTTCTAAATCAACAAATCCATCCACAAAAAGATGAAAAAAATATGTAGAGATGTGTGGGGGAGGTCTAGCATGGGGTAGGGTTATAGGAGATCTGCTTTCCATTTCTCTCTCTCTCATTAGCTTTTGGTTGGCAATAAAGACTAAGAAATAAAAATATTTTCCCACTTTCCCTGGTTCCTTTTTTTGTCACATCTACTTATGACATCTTGTCTACAGTTCACGCCGATACAAACTATATCTGTGATGCTATTAGAGTAATCATCAAGCACATGTGCTCACCCTGACCCTGTTCAGCTGCAGGTATCCATGTAACCCCAGAAGCAAACTTATTTCAGATTTCTCAATGCTTCTGTTTGCTCCCTGCAGCAGGTGACCTTGTGATCCTTTGAGGAGGGATCCTACAACATGTCATCTCTACAACACAGCCAAAATCCAGAGGCAGCAGGGCATGGCACAGTGCAGAACTGTATGGCACAGCACGGCACGTCTGGCCCATCCATGCCTCAGTTCATGTGCCGAGGTCCTCATGAAGGATTTAGCATAAGCCTGATGCCCCTGCTTCATGGGTGTTTCCTGAAATAACCCCAGTTTTGCTCAGCTGTTCATACTAAAAAATGTGCAGGACAGGCCTGTAAATGATCGTGGACCCAGACCTTTTACTTGCCTTGCAGTAACCACTGACTAGCCATATGGACTAGCAAGGCAGGGACAATAAGGCATTATGACTACTAAATAATAATATGCTGCATAATAACTTTTCCTTCAGTATACATATTTCTAATCTTATAAAAGAGTAAGTTAATGAGCTCTTTTTTCTACATTGTAGTATTGCTTTTTAGATATTTATTTAAAAATATTTTTAAACTTCTAAATTTCCAGGAAATGGTTGCTTCATTCCTACAGAATTACTAGCTGTTACTGCACATCTTGGCCTGTTTCCACAAAAATAGGAAGATAACTTTACCAGATGCTGATGAGTCTTTTGTACAATGGGAGCAAGTTTATCTGAAATAATGAAGCAGCATGAAGAATGATGCCATCAAAAAGTGTTTCCTTAAGAAAATACTGAGACTCTTCCTTAGGGTTCAAAACTTAAAAACACATTTTTTTTCCTTTCAGTACTATGAAGACAATCCTCTGTTCAATCAAGGTCACTTGTAAAGTTTAAAGGTACAGTTACCAAATAGTTAAATATGAACAAAATTATTTTTGCTGTTGCTGACCATGAAATGGAAGGTTCCACTTTTTTCCTCTGCTTTCCTTTCCATCCTCACCTTTTCAAAGCAAAATTAGCTCCTTATGTTTTCTTTCTGGAAAAGGTAAAATGACAAGAACAGTGCTGCTATTGGTACTGAAAGATTTGAAAAAAAAGTATGAAAGAGTAGTGGATTCAGAGGATTAGATCTTGGATTATCAATCAAGTGGGATTTTACAAGCCCATTTCAATTAATGGATATAATAATTATTTAATATGACAGAATTCCACACCCTTTGTGCAGTTACTGGTTTATTCTGGCTATGTAATGTCTGATAATAAATTTAAATAAAAAGGCCTTTAAATGAAGGCCTTGTAACTATTACCTTTACAGAGAAGATTTTTGTTTTTAATCTTCTGGTACCATCATTTGAAACTGCTTTTCTTCCCTTGATCTCTTATGAAAACTCAGTCTTGTTTGTAATGGTTATGACAAAAACTTTTCACTTTGTCTGTAAGATGATGTTTGAAAAACAAAGAACCTGTAATGAGCCATGGAATTTTGTGACAGTGAGTCTGAGTGGAACTACACAATTGAACGTCAAATCATATTTTGGAAGACTGAAGAACTACTAGAAGCAATAGTAATAGTGAGCAAAACACTGTAGATATCCTACAGTGGAATAACTAGGAAAAAAGAGAAGACAGTCAGTCACGTTGAGTTTACATTGCATAAGATTGTGACTTCTCTAGGTTACCTGAACTGGTATCTGAACATATCTTCTACAGTTACTAGTCTCTAGGCAGAGTGACATTACCATCCCAACTCTGTCCTAAGCATATGTGTGTGTGGTATGTTAGTATGTCAAGCCCAGCTTCTTGAGATAATTGGAGCCAGCCTGGAAAAAAACACTGTCAGTGGAAAAGGAAGTTATTCTAAAGCACTTCTTAAGTGCCACTGCTACTTAATACACACATGATTAGAAGCACTATAAATAGAGTTCACAAGTTACTCTTCTGGTTGCTTCAGCTGTAGCAGAAAGCTTTCCAGTGCACGATTGAGTGCACTTGAACAGCCATATGATGAAGGAAAGGGTTAGATGTGACCTATTCATCAGCATGCTGACATTTGTATCACGGGGCTGGAGTAATGTGAGAGAGATGATAACTTACGTAATGAGCTTCTGAAAACCTTTTTAGAAGCAATTCCAAGAGGGTGGCTTATTTGTTCTGGAGAACCCAAGGTTGGGTCCATTGGGGAATTTGAGCAAAATGTTTCTCAAACCTCTTGCAGAGAAGCACCTCAGTGGGAAGGTGAGAGTGAGAAATCTTTGTAAAATTAATAACTGAGCGTGGAAAAAGAGGCTTGGGGAGTATAATCCACTCCTCCTTCCGAAACATATTTTCCATGACCAGCAAAATTAATCATGAGCTATAGTTCCTCTGTGTTTTATCAGATGAGGTCTTGGACATTTAATTGTAGGCTTCATTATTAAAAAATTGATTGCTTTGATTGTTTGGCAGACTCGTAGTAAAGATAAAATTAAGAAATCTAATTAATGAATCTTGGGAGATACCATGAAATAGAACCCTCTTCTGTTTCACTGCACAGGATGTTTTTGGGTTTGCTTTTCTTGTCTTGTTTTAACTCATTTTGCTTTCCATTTTTTAATTTACAATTCTGTGCAAAGCAGAATGTATTTCTAGTTACTTTATCATTCTCAGTGGAAATCACATACAAAGTCATGAACACCATATCATCTTCAAATCTGTTAAAACCGAGTTGTTAAAATTCACTACACCAAGTTTCCTTTCTTTTAATGATCAGTAGTTAAATGTAGCACAGTTACAACACCAAACATCTGAATAACAAACTGAGATCTAAATTAGTAAAGTAAATTATACAAAAACATGGAAACATCTCTCTCCAATTGTATAAAGCGTACTTACTTTGGAAAAAGAGACATGAAATCTTAAAGTTGCAATTTTGGATAAAGCTTTTTTCTTTTTCACAAAATAGATCAATGAATAAAGTGCATATTTTTCTGAGTCAATCTTGTTTACTTTCAAATAAATCTGATTTTAAAAGTAATTTTAAGTGATTGATTCTGTAATTACAGTTAGGAGTTATTTACCTTTAAATTGCAGGATTTCTTGCAGTGTTAAAGATGTCATAGTTGCAAAACATTCTTGGGTTTTAGCAAAAGGTCCAAATTTTTCCAGCACCTGTAGGCCTCAGGTTAAATATTATTGTACTTGGAAAAATGTATTATTTGATTCAAGAGATGTATTAATACAGAAAGAAGGTAAAGAAAATTAGCAGTGACCATGCACCAGGTAATTTTTGTTTTCCTTCTCATTCCCTAACTGGTAGAAAGTTGGGTCTTGAACTGTCCTCAGGTGTTTTCAAATTCTTAAAACTTCTACTGTGCTTGTCCTTGAAAAACCACCTTCTTCATAAGCCCTTCTGAAAATCTTCCAATGTTCTGAGTATTGAATAGATAAACTGATGTCTTAAGGCAAGATTAAACTAATCTTTACAATTTGAGTTTATTCACTCTTATAATAGGATTTAAATTATAATTAGTATGGAGTAGGAATGGATATAGAGAAAAGTAATGTCTCTGTAATGATAAGCCATACAAATACTAGGGCAAGGATTAGTCCTTGATCTTATATCTACAAAATCTAGGATTTTACCACTCCAGATAAATGTCATGCTTTTGTAAACTGTTGGTTTCAAAAGGACTTTTATGTATTCTGAAGGATGAAGTCAACCAATACTGAGAAACATGAAAAAAAGTCCCCCAGCTGAAGTCCCATTAAAGTTAATACCAAAAGAAAAGGCCATTAAAATAACCAGAGTCAGAACTTCATCTTAAAGGTGGAGGAGTTCTGAGTACAAAAGGACTGTTTAATTGTTATGTATTTTGTCTAGATATAATGAGCATGTAATTTTTCTAGAAATTAAACTGTATGGAAAGTTCAAAAGATTAATAATTGAGAAGTCAGTGAAAGAGAAAAGAACAGAATCTTAATCTCTGAAGCAATAAACTTTTATGTTACCCAGGAACCCTCAGTCCCTTCTTGCTAATTTCTTTTAGTGTCTGTGTCCATGCTAATGTAAAATCATCTGAATATCATCTCTTTCCTAAAACTACTTTAAGTCATATAACATAAAATACCTTTCTATGTGGAAAGAATTAACAAGCACAGGGGTTTGTAGATGTGAATTTTCTCCTAAACACTCAGCAGTGTAACTTTTAAGCACCAAACCAGAATTTTAATCACTAGTGTCAGTGGAAATATGTAAATAATTTTGGTCTTGCTTTTTTAGTTTATTATTTTTTTTAAATAGTTTTACAAATAAATGCTTTTATTGTATTTACTATCCTCAGTTTTTTTTTTTGTAATGAATGCTCTTTGTTAGGAAATAATACCATGTCTGAGCATAACATACTAAATTAATGAATACAGACTGTTTTAACCCAGGGTTTCATTTTTAGGATCTCTTCCAAAAGTGATCATATGTGTTCCTACTGTAGAGACCATGGGGCTTTGTACCTCTGGAGTGAAAAAAAAGGATTATAGACTCATAGAATGGGCTGGGTTGCAAGGAATCTTAAAGATCATCTAGTTCCAACCCCCCTGCCATGGGCTGGGGCACCTCACACTAGAACAGGTTGTTAAAAGCCCTATCCAACCTGCTCTTGAACATGTTCAGTGATGGAGCATCCACAACTTCCCTGGGCAACCTGTTCCAATGTCTCACCACCATCACACAGAAGAACTTCTTCCTTACATCTAATCTAAATCCACCGTCTTACAATTTGAACCCATTACCCCTCATCCTATCACTACAAGCCCTTGCAAAAAGTCCCTCCCTAACTTTCTTGTAGGCCCACTTCAGATACTGGAAGGCTGCAGTAAGATCTCCGTGGAGCCTTATGTTCTCCAGGCTGAACAACCCCAGCTCTCTCACCCTGTCCTCATATGGGTGGTATTCCAGCCCTCTGAGTATCTTTGTGCCTCTCCTTTGGACCTGCTCCAAAAGGACTTTTCCCTATCTTGCCATGATCCTCCCTGTTATTACAACTTCAAGGTTTATACTGCATCTGAAGATGAAGCAGAAGATTTACTGATATAGAGTATGATGGTTGGCTTGCTAAACCATACAGAAAATATGTTTTGTTTTATCAATATCTGATGCATATAATGACAGCATATTATGTCATCCCTTCTCTAGTAAATAACATATATCTTAACTTAAGAATAGGTTCACTTAACAATTATGCTTTCACTTTGAAGGCGACATTTCCCTTAAGTAATTGCTCTCTTGAATCTGTGCCCCTGTTAACATTAACTTCTAGCATTTCTGATATGATATGTTCATATTTCAAATACTTTTGCCCACAAAAGTTTAGCTTCTGCCAGCTTCAGAGACCTACCTTTCCCCTGTAATAGAAAACAGCAATTGTCATAAATAGAACTACTTAAATATACTCTCTTTTAACAGAAAGGCTTTCTAAATTCACTGTCTTCACATCAGCAATTTACTTATCACTGTCATCTTCATGTTTATCAAACTGATCTTTGATCTATTCAATTCTAGGACTAGCTGTGAATTTTTTTTTTAACTTGTGGGATTCAGAGATCCTTTTGTTAATAAAGAGCGCTTTGTTTTGCAAATTAAGGGTGAATAATATTGGAGTCAGAGGTCTCAAATAGATCATTCTGAAGATGAGTGATGACTTTGACTTTTATAGCACTTGAATTCAATCTACACCGAATATTAAGAATAGAATAAGACAATTTAATTCTAAGGGCTTGTCAGGTTTAGGAATGTATCTAAACAGCACAGTGGAGCATAGCACAGAGATGCCTCTACTTTCTCATGAATGCACCATTTCTGGAATGTAACTCACTACTACCAAACTGTTTCAGGAGCTTAGCTCTGCCTGATTCTGTCACGTGGATGATTTAGATCAGGTTAGCACCAACATTGACAGGGGTCTATCATATGGGAGAAATACACTTTTAATCTTTTTTTTTCAATTGCTGTAGCACTGAGCAAACATTATGTAATGTACAGATTTTACTGTCTTGCCACTTGTAACGTGAAATGCATCTGACATCTCTCTGTGTTGCCTGGGACTTGGAATAAAACTCCTTTGCACTGAGAAATCATATTTAAATACTAACATGTAAGGCTATGGTTACTGGCTGATAGGATGACAGACTAAGAACTAATTTAAATAAATATTATTATATATGTTAAGAGTGCTTGGTCTTCTGTAAGAAACTTTAGGCATTAATAGTAATTAGTCCACATAGCTAGATTTCTGCTTCACTAGAGCAATAGATTTTAGGCTACAGAGTATTTCCTTCTAAAAGGTGGATTTGGTTTGTATTCTGTGTGACTGTCACTTCTACAGTTTATGATATTGACTTTTATGTTATGTTTGATTTGGAAATACCTACCATCTGAAAGATATCCTGAAGATTAGCCAAGCATTTCATCTGGCAGCATCAGTAAATCTTCCTTTCTTTATATCAAAGTGTATTGACCATCAAATGCCCTCCCTTATGGAGAAAAAAAAAGTGCTGAGTATTGTGTGATATCATCCCTGGGAGGCAGCAAGAAAAAAGGCAGGATTAATACAAAAAATGTACATGGCCAGTGGATCATAAAACCACCTAACAGCTACTGGGCTGTGACCAGTTGATTGATCTGGTCAGTAGCTGATGCACTCCTGCTTTAAGGTCACTCTGTGCTATTGACTTTTCAGCAGAGTCCTCCTAGTAGGGTGTTCTCAGGGAAGTTGATTAAAGGGTTTTATAGGTTAACAGTGGGCTGAACTGGATTATCATTTACAGGTGACTAAGGGCAATACGCCTGATCAGACCATGTCTCAGTGTCTCCACTATTTAGATAGGCTCCTGGGATCTTTTCAAAAATCCTTTGCATTTTGGGTGTGGAGTGATTGATAATATCTAATCAGTTTGGATTGCTTTGGAGTGACTTGATAATATCTAATCAGTTATTCTTTTTCAAGTACTGTATCAGAGTCTCTGTAGAGGCATCTTCAGTCTCACATAAATTAGCTGCTGCTATTGAGACAGTAAGCCAAAATCATATCTTCCTTTATTTCTTGGGCAACATCTGACACAGGGATACCATTTCTAAGTCATGCTTCTGAGACCTAACACCAGAATAATATACACTTTTGAATGAGGTTACTCATTAACATTTAACATTAACAATTAACTCATTAACCTCATTCTTTAAGCTATAAGTCATGTAGTCTCTCTGTATTTAATCCTCCATTAAACCTGCTTCCTTGAATGTTTGGCACTGAAATACCCTTTTCAACTTTTTCTTAGACTTTGATACAGTTCCTTGTGTTTGTTTCCCTAGATCCTTTTCTATCTAGAACAGGTAAATTATTTCAAACAGCATTACTGCTCAATGCTACTTTTCTCTTTGCAGAGAGACTCACACATGATGTATTGCCTCTTTCCAAATAAATTTCAGACTTATTTACGGGTACTTCTCTTGGAGGGAATCAACAAATCTGCTTCTTTTAGCTCTAACACCATCCAAAGGAAAACCCTATCTGTGAAGCAGTATGCTGTAACACATTGTGATTAGTGAGTGCCAGGATGAGCTAAAGGTAGAGCAGGAGACGTAAAAGACTAATCTGCTCCTCTGGAAGGGAAGACAGTGATGTTCTTTGCAAGGCCAGCTGGACACCATCTGGCAGGAGATGTTCTCCTACAACTGCAGGGTATGGCCCTCTGAGACTCAGGCAATGGCTGGAGGTTTTGGAGGATGTTGCTGATGTCTGAGTCCTATTGACTCTTGATTGTTCTGGGCAGGTATCACGGCCTTTGCTAATATCATATATTGCACTCCAAACATACTGCTCATTACCAGTCATAGCTCAGTGGCGTATTGGTTCAGTACTGACAAGTCCATATTAATAAAGGTCTGTTGTCCACCCTATTTCACACTTATCCTCGTCTGAAATATCCAAGACATGAGCATCACATTCTAGTGCCGTGTCACAACATGCATCCCCATTTGGATGGCTACAATATAGTCATGAAAGGTACTGTTCCATGAGATGTCCTTGGAGGATACTGTAAGGGCCCAAATCAGTCAGTGGCATCAAACCATGCAAGACAAGTCAAGCGCCTCTTTTTGGAGACTAACTCAGAATCAATACCTATCACTAGGAGTTATGAAGCCTGATGGCAGGTATTTGGTTCACGTTCAGGAAATTCTCTGGTTGTGTCTATCTTAACAGTGGAGCTTGTCTGGGCAGTCACCAGCTTTCCTGCCAGAATAGGCTTTGCCCTTCATATGTCTGCTGTTTGTTACTACCACTGCAAGTAGAGGAAGATGTATTTCTAAGGCACAACTTAGTCATTCTACAAAACCCATTGAAAATACACTGACTAGAGGATGTTTCCTCATAAATGCTAATTAGTTATGATTAAAAGTTTTTGCAGGAATGGATTGATTCTGAGTCCATTTTGACTATAAAGAGTTGAGTCAAAGCCAGACAAAAATACCTTGCACCTAATTAACCAGTATATCTGGAGCAGTTGTGACTCGCCATGTGGCAAGACAGAAGTTAGAAAATCGTCTATCTGCTCTCAGATTCTATCATCTGAAATCAGAACGTCTGCATTTATTGAAATATTTAAATAAATATGAAATATTTTAATATTTTAATGAAATATTTCATTGGTTTTGCTATAACGTGCACTGCAGCCGTATTTTGTACCTTGGCTAGCGTCCACAAGTGTGAACAGTGTTTTGCAGTGAAATTGTAACTTTTTAAAGCTTTGATGAAAAGTCCATTCCTACTTTACTAAAAGTTTTTTTTGAAAGATGAAGCAAATTTTCACTCTCTTGGTAGCTAGATGTATTTTTGCACATATGTAACAGTTGTTCACCTACCTACAGAACTCAGTTATAATTTTAAGGCATTTTATCACTTCTTTATACTCTGACTACAAGCTTCTACTTTGGAGATAATTTTGTTCTCTGTCCTCTGGCTCTTGAGTCTTTTTGTTTCTGGCAGTGCATATACTTATCTCATTCTTGCAAGGCCTGTGCAACATCTCCACTCTTTTCTGACCATCTCAACAGAGGCTATGCAGCTATCCATTTCTGTCAGTATGTAATTGCTTTTGACTTCTTCCCAGTTCGGCTGCTAAAATGGGCTTTTAACTACATTTGCTGATGCTTCCAAATGCGTTGAGAATCATGTTAACTTGCTGTATTTTCATGCTCAAAGACTTGCTTAGATTAAAATTCAGCTATGCACATCAGTGACTTGTCTAAACTACATCTATGTACTTTTGGTAATAAGATCAGAGTGCCTCAAAGTTCTGGTGTGTGACTCTCAGCAATCTCAGTGAATCTAGAATCACTCATGATCTCTTTTTCTTTGAAAAAAGGAAGTACTTAAGCATAATGCTTGTGTTTAACATATGGAAACACCACTGCACAGATTTTTTTTTTTTTTATCTGAAAGGCCCTGTGACTTCACAAATTGTGATATGCTCTTCATTAATTAGTACTTGTAGGTCTGTCCCTATGCTAGAATGCCTTTGCCTTTTGTTTGCTGCTCTCTGTGATGGGGTTGCAAGTATCTTACCACAGTTTCTCCTTTTTTCAGCTGAGATTCATTTCCCTTACCTCTTAATGGCATAAATGAGATCTTTGTTTTCCTATACCAGCAAATTAAGGTATCTCTGTAAATCCCAGCAGGATGTGTCTTACTGTCAGAAACAAATAGCCACACTAGTTGACACTAGTGTCACTAAATTAGTAGTCACAGATAACAGCAACAATAGTGCTAATCTTCCACTGCAGATGTCTAGAATCTATCTACTGAAATGAGATGAAGAACGATTTTTCTCATCCATTAGTATTTGACAGTGCTTTTCTATGACATTGAAAAATATTATTTTTATCATGTCTGTAATATTCTTCAGTTGTGGGCACATGCTAGCCATATCTCTTTAGTATGTTTGTTTATACTGTTTGGGCTTTGCCTTGCTTCACTGAATGACAAGGCATTTTGGAGTTTTGTTACTCTAGACAAGAAGGGTTTTTTTATGTGCTCAACTACTTCTATTACATTCATTAACTCCTATTAAGTTCTTTATAGTCATTATCTACTCTTATTATATACATATTCTGTAAGTTCATTTACTTAGGAAATAGTATTGAAGGCAGATGGTGTCGTGAGCCAGTCAGTTTAATCAGACTGAGATATGTTCTAACTGGGGATGAAGAGTTTCACAAACACCTTGGTAATTTTTAGCTATTTTGCCTCAGCTCTGTCAGGCTGTATTGTTCTCAAGGATAGTTTTATGTTTTGCTTCCATATCTATTAAACTAATAAGGCCTCTCAGATTTAAACTTGTTAGATTCCTATGGGGTTTTTTTGTTTGTTTGGTTGGGTTTTTTTTGTGGTTTTGGTTTTGGTTTTTTTTTTTTTCTGGAAACAGTGACAGTTGTAGTTTTTGCACAATGTTCATATTCTTCCATGTTCTACTTGTGATTAATGTTGCTCCTATGATCTTCTTAAATTTGATTTGCCATTACTGTGTGTAGACACGCTACTGGGTGTTCTAAACATGTTGCTGCTGAGTTAACAGAAAATTACTGCAACTGGCATTTCAGTTATTACCTTAAACTTGGACTTTTGGAGTACATACTGGTAGATCATTAATTGAGTAACCAAGGGAAAATGTTAAGGGATGTTTTGGTATCTAAAATAACAAAACACATATTAAGTAGTAGTTTTAATATTTCATTATTTGCTGTAGTGTATTGAAGGAGAAAAATATTATTGTGAATACAAAAAAAAAACCAAACAAACCCTTTGGTTGCTGTTGCTTTCTGTATGGCAGCATTAAATTAATGCCAGACATAAGGATTTTATCTGTCTGGAATATCAGTGGAGTTTCTATACATATATAGACTTCATGTAAGAATTAACGATACTTATTCTGGGCTTCAGTTTAGTAAACCTCTCTCTGGATAACACTTAAGCATATGCTATCTTGAAGAGGAAAACACTTAAACAGGTGTTTCAGTGGTTTGTTGATACAAGAATACTTCTTGGGAGAATAAGTCTTCAAAATAATTGCATGTTCTTACAGACAAGAAAAGGTTAAACTGGTTATAGGGAACAAAGAACCACAAAATTCCTTTACAGGCTCAAGAGCTTTACATCTCTTGCAAAGACAGTGAGGAGAGTATTTTTACCTCTGTTTCCAGTGCAAGAATGGAAGGGTTTACATCTGCGAAGCTTGGCAGCTCTGTTAACAGCCTTGCTATGTGAAAGCTGTTTGTTTATTTTGCTGATGTTGAGTTCCATTCTTCTATATTTGTTTTCCTTTTCTTTCCTAGGGTGATAGGGTTGAAGCAACAGGATGAAAGATCTCAAGCATGCTGCTAAATGTTGTCGTCTGACAAAACTATGTGTCTTCCTTTATCAAGACAGCTGTGTTTTTCCATAAATAATCTTAATTTGGCTGCAGAAGAATTATGCCTGATACGCAAATGTACTACCTTGAAAGGTCACCTTGACTTCCCCAAGGAGTTTACTTCAAGACATTCAGGATGCCAGACCAGAAAGCCTCACAGACTGAGGTATGCTTATTGTTTAGTACTTAGGAAAGTAATACTGGAATGAAAAGGACACCGTCCAAAATAGCAAAGAAATTTGTTACTCACAAAATCATTTTGAAATAAAGATTGCTGAATGGGCCTCCTCATTTTGACAGTCATACCTATTATGGATTACAGAGAATAGTTAAACTATTTTAAATTAAAAAGTTAAACTGTTTTAAATTAGACTCCTGTTAAATAGATTTTTATCTCCTTTAACAGGCATTCCATAGATGTCATTAGGATCGTTCACAGAAGCAAAGCAAGACTGAGAGTAACTCACAGCAGTTACGTAGACATACTCTGCAATATGCAGCACTTAAAGAGATTGGTCTTCATTTTAATAACCACTAATGACGGATAATTTGGGCAATGCTCAGAAAAATTCATTATAAAGAATGTCAAAGATGAGCTCATAGATGCTGCCCTGTTTATTAAAAATTGGTTACATGAAAATTGTTATTTTATAATTTCAAACTAAGCTGTATGTACAACACAATGTAAAAAGGGGAGATTTAAGAGGGAAATGGACCTGTTGCTGTCTTTAAAATAATGTGTTATTTTCTTTGTAATTCTATGCTGATAAATATGTTAAAATGATATGTCATGGAATTTTGAAGATGTTTTTGTAGGTCTAAACCCTGAAAATTATTTAAATATGTTTCTGTCTCCTGTAGCTACAGGCTTTCATGCCCTAACAATGAGCTAGGCAAGAAGCACACGACTCATATGCGTTAGTGGTGGAATTCATAGCTGATCATGAGATAGTTATATCGAGGCTTGGCTTTTATTTGTTTTGAAGTCTATCTGAGGCTGAGGCTTTAACTTCAGAATGAAGAATGCCAGGTATAAAGTAAGACATGTTTGTGATTTAGTGACCTTAAGCAGAATGGAGAGTCTCACAGTTACCCATTTGAGCTTTTCCACTTACAAGTTCAAGATTGGATATGGGTGCAGTGAATTAAACAACAGCCATGTCCCACTTCTATTACTTCCAGTTGTTTGTTTTGTGTTTTTTTTACACTGCCCAAATGTTAACATACAAAGAAAAGGGCAATCCCTATAAAAAATCCCTACAAATAGTGTTTGGACACTAAAGCAGTAGCTCTGAAACCTTCTCTTCTCTTTTTCCTTCCCAATGTTTGCACCATCTATAAGAAACCAGTGATCTTTTTACATTCAGATGTATACTAATTATTTTGACTAAATTGCTAATCCACCTGATGAGTCTTTTTTTTCAGCCTTGTTGTTTCACATTTCCTTACATACATTGCTTATGTGGCAAAAAGCAGAAGGGAAGCTGTTTTGTGATGTAACTTGTAAACTTTTCAATGTTTTACCTTTTTTTTTTTGCACATAACTAAACATAGAAAAAAATGTCCTGAAAAAAATGTTATTAAGTCATGGTTAATATCCCAGGCACAAAATTAAAGTTAATTTTAGATTAAGATGTCTACAGCAACGAGTATGGTATCATGTAGTACTTCCAAAATTTTAAGCAAAGTC
Organism: Merops nubicus; assembly: GCF_000691845.1. Classification (NCBI taxonomy): domain Eukaryota; kingdom Metazoa; phylum Chordata; class Aves; order Coraciiformes; family Meropidae; genus Merops; species Merops nubicus. Next base: position 72,316 of record NW_008596939.1, on the reverse strand, counting down.
AGATATACCAGGGTAGACATAGATATAGCAGTTTGTAGAAAGCTCTTTAGCACTGATTTGGTTTGTTCAGCGTCACTTATGTCGTATGTATGTTGCCTTTTATGTTACCTCTGCAGCCCTCCTATTTGGGTAGGATTTTGTTTGCCTATATTGTTACACAGACACAGGGTTTAGTCTGTGTGTCTGTTTCACAGAGCTTTGCAGTCTATAAACAGGATCCCTTGAAAGGAAGCCTTGCTGATCCTTTCTGTGTATCTCCCTAGACTGACAAGCATTGTGTAGAATCAGATACACGTGATCACAAAATTGAAGATGATGTGATATTATTCTATGCCTAAAAGCAGAAGTAATGTAGCATATCCAGTATTATATATTTTATTATTTTTTCTTATCGGTAAATATTCAACAATGCAGACTGGGGATCTCTTTCTGCAGCACAAAAAGACTGACTAAAATAGAATCTAAAACATTTGTGAACTCAGAGAAGGGCTCTCCAATGTGATAATACATTATTGTAATGAATGTTAATTTTTTTTTAAAAAAGGGAGTAATTCCTGTCTGAACTGAAACTTGTGATGAAACGTACATAATTTAGTATAAGTTATTAATATACTTCTAATCACATGGCTAATTTATTCTTCATGTGCATATACACACTGGAATGTAGACAATGAACAATCTATGTATTTTCTTCTTCAAAATAGTGTTCCATATTTGCTAGAAACATGATTATTGTTGTAATATTTGTTATGAAGACTCACTCACACCAATTTTTAAAAAACGTACAGTCAGGTGAAATGGAAAAAGTTTTCTCTTGCATATTCAAAGGTATATCTGTATGCCAAGTTTAATTTTTTGTTCTTCAGCGACAGGGCTTTTATTCTTAACATCAAAAGAACTACTTTATGGGTAACTAGCTGCTCGTCTATGAGAAAAGAAAAAGATGAACCATCTGTTGTCAAACTTTCAAGTATCTCTATTTGTCCTACAAGGAGAAATCATGTGTGGATAATCACAGCTCAAGAACTGAAATCTTCAGAGTTATAAATGATTGACAGAATTAATTTTAAGTGCAAATACTTCAATTGTCTTAGTTATATCTGTCAGTAGTACTTCAGCTAGACCAACAATCAATAGCTTAGCTCAATGTTTTGCTGTAACACCCTCTACCACACTAAGTATTGTGTAATTTCTAAATGATGTTGAATAGTTGCTTTTTAAATTAGCATGAAATTAATCAACTTAGAATAATAACATTTTGTTTCAAGACTATTGACTGTATTATTCATTTTTCATAATGCCTGCTTCCTGATTAATATTTTAAACAATCGGGTTAGACATTAACTACATCAGAGAAATGGGTGGATAGAGACCGAGGAAGAGAACTGTGAAGAAATTATTTGGTTTATGCACATATACAAACTAAAGTAATTTCTGAGTATAATTTGTGTGTTCATTTTTAGCAGATTTTAAAATGTTTTATCAGGGAAGATACTGAACTATGAATGTGAAGACACTAGCTAACTAAAAATCTCAAGAACTCTGGGTTTTTGTTGGTATATATACTCAATTGCATGGTATTTCTATAATAGATAAACAAGATGCAATTACAGAATGTTTAATTTTGCTGTGAGTTGTTGGTAACAGAATAATTAATTAAGTTGGAAATGTTTTAGACATAGTGTCACTTAAATCACGAAATCTTCATATAAATGTCTTCACCAAAGAGACATAAATAGAGATCCGCTATAACTGTTCAGCATTCTGAACTAATTCACGTAAAATTAAATCTTCATTACACTGAATACTAAAAGACAGTTAAGTGACCTGAAGATTGTTTTTCAGTCTCCCAGTGTTATATGTACGTCCATTAAAATATAATGGAATACAAATTGTTCATAATCAACCACTATATTGTCTTGTCAATGAGAACAGAAGTGATCCTCAACTAAACAAGAAAATTGTAAGCAATGATGACCACTGTTCTTTCAAGAAGTTGGTAATTTTCTTAGCCATACACCAAGCAGCACCAAGTCCCCTCGTTGTGAGCAGAAAATATAACCAAAGCCCAACAATTTTCTTCTCTGTTTTGCATTCTTTCTTAGGAAGGCTGGGCTATGAAATCATAGCCCATTTAAAGTTTTGTGTAGCCCTCCCTTCGGACAAACAGCCGTTGCAATACTTAACATTCATCTTCCTCAGGTCATCAATGACCAAATAATCTATTAATTAAAACTTTTGCCTTATGTTAAGTATGATGATAACAACTATCACTCTGATTAGGCTGTAAATTTGGGCAGTTGCTTTCATATTCATATTTGAGACAGAACTAACATGCAGCAGCTTTCTGAAGCATTTACACTGAAAAGCAGAAGGCTTCTTAATGTTCTCTTCCTTTAAAGCACATCTAACATACATACAAATGTTGACAGCAAGTGCCTGGTGAAATTTCAATTTATGTTTTGTGGGAAAGTTTCTTCTTCAGATGCAACTGAATCTTACAATAGTAGAAATTAAGAACTCAGCTAAGTGCTGAGATTGTAAGAGGTGGCTGGTATAACTTTCAATTTAGCTATTTGAAGTAGGGGTGTTTGAAGTCCTCCTAATATTCCCGTATCATCTCAGATTTAGGTAAAAATATCTTAGATGTCATCCTTATCATTATCATTTGATGGAGTATCTTTGAACTAATAGGTGGGTTTTTTTTTTTTGCAACTGCACTGAGAAAATCTTTTTCTTCTCAACTTGCCAGAATCTGATCCACTCAGTATCACAAATTTTGCATACATAAACTGTTAACTTTTCCTGCTGGTTTCCATCATCAATTCTCAGTAAGATTTATTCTAAATAATAATGGAAGTGAGCTAGTGATTCTATGAAATCAGATCTAACACCTTTCTTCAAGTTAGTTATTACTAGGTATGAGTCCATATTACAAAAATGCCATCATAGTTAATGCAAGTGAAACATGGCAAAACCAGAAACATATGAGCTCTGAATTGCTATATGGCTGGACAATATTAAAATGTTTAACCCACTCTTTGCAAATAGTCATGAAGATGGAGTTTAATTTGCACATAGTTTAGACATGTCTTTGGCAAATATCTGTATTTACGTAACAAAAGAGGAAACTGGAATATGAATAGGTGAATTCGTTTCTCATTATTTACCTCTATAGATCTGGACAGCTTGAAATAGTTCAGGTATTTATCTGGGATTTAGGAAACAAACAATAATTTACATAAAATGAAGAGGTCCCGCTTATCAGCAACTCTGGGCAGATCTTTGTTAATATGTCACTCTAAAAATACATGTAAATGCATTTTTGAAAACTGAAATAGCTTCTGAATGGCTCATATAATGATAGAACTGAATGTCAAATATAGCTATTTGCTTTCTCAGTACGGCAAGCAAACATGATTTAATTATTGCCAAATGCCAAGGAATTAATTGACACTAGTCACTCATTGTTCTGGTTTTGTCAAGGGCTGTCAGCTCTGTTGGGAATATTTTAACCACACGGAATGGCATAAATAGTTGTGATACAGCTAAATAGAGGCTATTTAATTCCCAGTGCCTTCACTTCAGTTCTTACCTGGTCAGTCAGTTGATTCAAGGTATTTTTTCAAATTAAGAAAATAAACTTCTCTAAAGCCCATTTTTGTATTCTGCTGTGGCTTGCATTATACTGATGGGTCTCTGCTCCTAGTGATGTATGGGGAAATTTATTTTTGAGCAATTAAAAGGCACATGCAGAGAGAGAAGATCGTGGTACAGCATAGCTGATTTTAATGTTCTAAGAACACTTGTCAGACCAAAAAATTTATCATAAAATCAATGTTGTCACTAAGCCACATAATGCAGAACTGTAAATCAATGGTCTGGAAATACAGAAGAAATCATGCACAGGCACAAAATAATCATAGCCTTCCTAGAAGATACATGGTGAGCTCCAGTTAGCTTAAATCACATACTATGCTTAGGCTAACAGAATTGCTTCCAGTGATGCTGAAAAACACCTTCTTGTCCTGACTGTAGAGAAAATGAAATTCTTCATTTACAAAGGCTGCTTCATTACACACCCAAAATATAACTATCCATACTGGGGGACAAGGGACAGCTACTTTTTTTTTAGTCTACACAATCCAAGACAGCAGCTACTTGGAGGCAGAATAGATGATTATGTATGTTCTTACCAACAGTCGTGAAGGCTGAATCTAGAGCAGAAGCCGTCACAAAGAAGTGTAAAGAAGCCAGACAGTGTGAATGTCAAAGAAGTTAGAAGAGCCATAAGTGGAAAAGTCATTCAAGTTTTAAAACAGAATTTCAGCAGGATCTCTGTATGGTGCTCAGACTTCCAACCACACTGGCAAAGAACTGGCTAAGCCAGGTGCTCATGCAGGACAGTTATTTCATTTGTAATATGCAATGCAGGGTCCAGAATTTAGAAAACAAAACTGAGAACATATACTAGCAAATAAATGCATGAATAAGTAAAGTACCTAAACCAGATGAACCTGTTTCCACTCTTACAGAGCAAAGAGGAGGAAATTCAGAGTGCAAAAAAAAATATTTTCCAATTCTTAATTAATTCAATATGCAACTACTTTTGCTTTCTGTGCTATCAAGATCAGACGTCACTTTTGACAATGTAAAATTAACAATATCCAACAGTAAAAGAATCCTCAGATGAGAATTCTTAGCTTGTGATTTACAGTATCACATGAAGTGGTCTGATGATCCCTTCTGCCACAAATGGCAATTGGCACAAATTGAAACGCAAGAAATTCCATTTAAACATAAGAACATTTTTACATTTTTACATTGAAGGTAGACAGACACTGAAAGAGGTTGCCCAGATAGGCAGTTCAAAACCCCTCTTGGCACACCTCTGAGCAACCTTTTCTAGTTGTCCTTGCTCTGAGTAGGGGGGTGTTACTACCTGATCTCTGGACATGCCCTCCAATGTCAGCTATTCTGTGAAATACTCTGTGACTATGTTTAGTCGATACTAGTATTAATATTAGTATTTATTAGTGCTAGTATTAGTATTATGGGGGAGTTGTACTTGTATTTATAGATGTCCTTATAATTAATTGCAACAAAGGTGGAAACTCAAGGTAGTGCAATTTCACGTTAGACTCCAGAAATATCCCCTATTTCAGTAGTCACAATAGGTCATTCTGAATTTGCATTACAGATTTATACATTAATAAGACCCAGTTTATTTTATACCTTGATGAGAAGCCTCGCCCTCGAATTGGTGAAGCAAGAAAGCAAAATCAAATTTCAAATATAACTAGGGATGGCTACACAATGAAAATGCAGAAAGAACTTGTATCAAAAAATACTGTAGAATAAAGGGAACAGGAAGCACGTAACCTAGAGCAAGTATGATCTTGGCATAGTGGATGTCTGGATAATATGAACCACTAATTTTTCTCAAGATAGATTTCCAGACTAATTAGTCCCATTTCCAGCGTTTGTACCTCAGGTCAACATATGTCATTTTTCAGGAATGCTCAGGTTTGGGTAGGACAGGAGAATGCATACGCAGTCTTGAGGGCCCAGCGGTCGGAAGTCACTGTGGTGTCTGAGAGTCTGACGGTTCCTGTCCTGCTCTTCCACGGCAGCTCTTGGCTCTCTGATTGTGGCTGCTGAAGAGTCAAACATTTCCTGCTCGGCAGCCAGAGGGGAAGGAAGTCCCATCTGCTTCCTCATGCTGGAGGTGGCACGGCGAGCAGGGCGGCCAGTAAAAGCAAAATCTACAAAGTGAGACAGGATTTGGTGACCTCTCAGAGCAAAGCTTTGTGTCAGCCTGCTGGAAAGCAATTGCTGTTCCTGTGTGTAATTAATTGTATGACTAAAACTATATCCACAACCTCAAAACAAAAAGGATTAGAGGGTTTAAAGGTTTAGAGATTCTGGATTCTTTTTTTCCGCTTTCTTTCTTAAATGTACCTTATGATACATTTCTGGACTTAGATCAGTCAAGATTTTATCACTCACATATCACCTCAGAAAAGAAGGCTTTTACTTATTGTTTAAGATAATTTAATGCTTATGAAGAGTGCCAGACAAGTTAATAGCCTTAAAGCCTTCCTCTTCTGGAATGATTCTCCTCTGAATTCTACGCAGTGCCTCCAGACACTGCTTGAAACCTGTTTCATGCATCTTAAATCTATCTGGTTTTCTCTACTTTCCGACTGGTCTTGGACCCTATACCAGTTAGTATAAATCATCATAGTATCCTAAAATTAATTGAAACTGTGCTTGCTTGCAGAATTTAAGGCTTTTGCCCAGAAAGTATACGAGTGTGGAATGTCTCTCTGTACTGAGTATAGAAACAGCAGACCTGTTTAAACTAACTTGAAGGTAGTGCATTCAACAAGAGTAATTTCTACTATTTAAATACGTCCTCAGACACTTTCTATTGTCAGAAAACAGGTTTTCTGTTAGTTCAGGAAGCTCAGCAGAGAGCCATATCAAGTGAGATCCATGTAACCACATCCATATGGGTGCTGTACTGGTCTGTACCCTGCATTGGAAGAACATCCCTCTATTACCAGTTGTATAGTGATTCTTTCTCTCTGACTGTGGGACCTATGCTAAGGTACTTTCACTTTCTTAGAGTTTCCCAGTCTTGGCAATGATGTCTGTGTCAGTGGCATGAAAATATTTTTAATATAAACAATTTCCAAGTGGAGTTCCCCATCACTAATGGAGGCAGATCTGACAAGAAAATAAAAAACCACACTAAATTGAAAGCGAGAGCTTTTAATGCAAATTTTCTTAAGGACATGAGCTTATAAACTATGGATTTATCTGTAATGCAAATGATAGATGTATCTGCCTTCCAACTGTTTAGTTTTTGTTTGCTGTGTTAGCCCAAATTTTATGGACTTTGTTGATACTCTGCTACAAAGTTTTTAAGAGACTGGTAGCAATGTCAGGATCTAGATTTCTGAAAAATATAAACATGGACTTTTTTTTTAGTTTGATTTTTTTTAATTACATATTGGCTTATATTTTATGATAGAGTAAGGGCAGTAGATAGATTTTTGGCAGTCTTCAATTAGATTATCTGTTTCTGTGCTTTGCATTTCCTGTTGACTTCAGTTCATTCCTTTTAAACACCGGGGGGATGGGTTTATTTGTTTGGTATTTTGCCTAGGTATTTTTTAGGTGCCTTATCACTCTTTCTTGTATTTGAAGAGAAATTTTCACCATCATCTTTGGCTTCATTGTTATTCTTTTCAGAGGTGCAGTCAATAAAGCATACAGAATACACTACCAATGGCAAATTATCTTATGGATAGAGCTTTAGGGAGCTCTGCTTTCATTTTTCAGAAATATCAAAACAAAATGAAACAGCTGAGTTGGTACTATTAATAGTTTTTTAACTAGAAATTTGAGGGTTTTTACTGTGTCATAAAAACAGATCACAGACCAAACCATTGCTTTTAAAATCTGGTCTCTTAAAATCTGGATCAAATAAACACTATAATAGCTATTACTTTTCTGTAACAAGCAGTTTGTTGTAATGTAATGTTTATTTTATCTGCTGCCACTGCACCAGATGCCATCGTCCCTCACTCCCTGGACACTATCCTGTTCTGTGAATGGCACTCATACTGTCATCCACTTTGGTAGCCAGCACTGATGCCAGCCAGGCATGCTGGCTTTGATTTATGCTAACCATGGTTTTGCACATATAGCAAGGAGTGAAAAGAGTGGTCACAAGATTGTGTAACTAAGTCATTCTTATTCACTGCTTTTATATTTTTTTCAAATGTTGCTGAGTTTCAATTAAAAAATACTGAAAATCGAGATTATTTACTTCTCCTTGTCTTCCAGTTGTCTTACGTGATACACACTTGGAAGAAAAATAAATCTGTGTTTAATAAAAAAAAATTAGTTTATTGAACTTGGTTATGAGTACTTTTACTTGCTCAGAATTTTTCTGTTTCACATCTGATTCTTTGACCTCTCTGGAAGGGGACACAGCAAGATATTGTGGAATAATTATCTCAACACTCATATCTGAGTCCATCCCACAGAGAAAAATGAAGTGCAAGCTTCAGCTCCCATTAAGTATTATTTTGAAATCTAAATAAATCTGGGTTCAATTTGAAAATTTTCAGTATTTGAGTTTCTGCCATAAGTTTGATCAGAATTGCCTATAGAAGACAAAATACACTGTTACTGGCTCTACTGAAGACAGAGTAATCTAATTCCAACAGAAAATACCTTATTTCAGTGTGCCAGATCCTTTTTCTGCAGTGTTTCAGCTCTCAACACAGCAGCAGTTCAACTGCTAGGACACTGGCGATATTCATAGGAGAGAATTTTGGAGAGGATGAGGTGGGGGAGAAATTTCTGTGACCCAGGTGTTTTGCACTGCAGTATTTAACAATACAAGACACAGGCAGTGGGAAAGAAACAGGTATTCTAGCTGAAATGTTCTGTATTTCTGCAAATACAGTGAGAAGGGTGACTTAATAGAAAAGAAAACCCAGAAATGTCTACTAATAAGGCATAGGTGATGATAAACAGTATTCTAAAGGGGTAGAACAGCATATAATTGCTGTACCTTAAGGAGAACTTGAGTGGTATTGGACCATGTCTTCAACTCTTCAGCTTTCATACTCATATGACGTCCTCCAAGAACATGTCCTAGGATTCTACAAGACATTCAGGAGGTCAGGAATGCTGGTAAGAGAAGGAAGCCATCTACATTATTCTAGAATTCTACTAACTACTTTATTACCATCTAACAATATCAAAATACTTGGTAGTATCATACTTTTTTGGTATCAGTTTTGTGAAAGACTGAAGTGATACTGCCCGTCATTTGATGAGGCAATCACTGAATATGTCCAACAGCAGTTTCTGAAGCTAGATGAAGTAATGGCCAAATGGTTTGCCAGGTCACAATCAATTAGTCTCCAAAACCTGTTCTTGCTGAAGTCGAGATCAGAAAACAGAAATGGTTAGAAAGACAGGATTTAAAGATGTCTCTGAGAACAGAAGGGATGGTTGACACTGGGCTGACTAATCAGGACTGAGGACCTTTGTCCTAGAGCTGGTTCCAGTTTGAAAACTTGAACCAGTTTTGGCACAGACTTCGCTGTAATGAGTGACTGAGGACCAAATAGCCATGGAGGTTTTAAAGCAGGGGCATGCAGTTCCTTTTTATTGAGGTATGGGCTATTTCTTGGTGAGGTCACTGTCTGAAACTGTATCCATTTGAACAGTGCTGCCCTAGGCTTCTTGATCTGCAATGCTTACAAAGGATTGAAGTGTTTCCATTCTTTAAACATAAAGTGCTCAGGTTGAAACATAATTTATATTATTCACAGTACTTTCTCATTTACAGTATTGAAATAAAGTAATTTACAATAATTCTGAGTGTTTGGATGTTTAAGATGGCAGTTAGTCTCATCTCTAAATCTGTCAAGGTCCTTGTGCCAGCCTGCCTTTACTTCATTGGTTATGATTACATTGACAATCTTTATCCTAACCCTCTGTACCCTACTTTCGTATCCTGTCTAGCTCTCATTTCTTATTTCCACCCCACTCAGTAGTACTCTATGACTTACTCTTACCACAGTTTACCCTGTTCCCTCTCTCCAAGTTCTTCTTCCCTCTGTTTTTAACTCTCTCAGTTGGAGGTATTACTGTGAGACCCAAGGAAGTGTTTGCTGACCTCAGTTTAGGCGCTCAGGCTCATCACTCAGAGCACAAGTCATGAGAACATCATGTCCAGTTCCTTAGGGATGACATCTTTGGGGAGTTAAACTGTAAAATCTTGATCTATTGAACATGTGTGAACTTCCCCATCACCCCAAGAGTATCAAATTTAAACAACTATGGTCAAATTTCAGAGGGAAAAGGCACATCCTTGTAACAAAGTGTGCTTACTCCTCCCACTTCCCTTTCCTGCTTGGAATTATATGGTGAACTGTTCAAAGGCTTCATTAGCTTGTTATGTTGGCCAGATGATGGAGAAGTGGAAGGTATAGGCAGAGTGATCAAAAGTGCCTGTCATGATCATTGATGTTTACTAACATGAAGAGATCTTGTGTGCTACTGGTGGATGTCTTGAACAGATTCATATCTATGGAGCTGGGGTTTTCAGACATCCCTTGGTCCACCTTGTAGCATGAAAGGTTAATTTTCAGTAAGATTGGTGGAACTGGTCAGTGCTGTCTAAATCACTGAATGTTAACTTAGTGTTATATATTAAATGTCACAGTTCTACAGCTATTGCCCAATTTCAGATTTCTCAAGTTTTGAACACCTTTTGAATGTTTCTTTCTGAAAAAACAATTATTTTTCATTCCAAAGTTTAAAAAAAAATAAAATTTTAAAAATCCTCAAACCCATTGTTTAAAAAAAAAAAAAAGTTCCTGGTCTGAATTACTTTGGTGGAAGGAAATCTGCATCCATGAATTAAGAGCAGGACTCGATCTGTCCATGGAAATAAAATTACACTATTTTTGTTGTACAAATTTTTTTTTTTTTTTTTCTTATTTAAGGATCTCATGGACATGGGAAAATATCATCTGCTCATGGGACTCCAGCATGTGCTATTCCAACTAAACCAGAGTATCCAGATGTAAATGAACTGCTCCTTCAGATTTCACAGGATGTTCACATTGGCTCAAGATCTTTACGACAGGATCCATACCATTTTTTATTTTGCTTTAGCTAGCACAGCTGGTATCTCAAAAGTACTGTATAGGATTAATTTTTGTTTGGTTTTGTCATTTTTGTTTCTTCTCCCTGTGGAATGGCCATCTGTACTTATATTGTAATTACATTACTTTTTTGAGAAATGAGACAAAGATACTGAAATTTAAACTCTAGTCCATTTCCTTTGTTAGCAAACCAAACAAAAGCAGCCCAAGTAAAAGATTTTCTTAACTCTGAAGGATCACTGTCTGCCTCTGCAAAAACGGGCTGAAAAATCAGCTGCTGTGGCTCAGTATTGATAATTCTTGTGTCACCTCTCCCCATGAAGTGCTGGACAGAAATGGTCCCTGAAGTGTGTAAATAGAGGCAAAGATTTCTAACAGCAGCACAGAATTCATTTGCATCCCAGGAGAATTTGCTGGAACTGCAGAAAATCAACATACTACTCAAATGATGCCATTCTTAAACCATTTAAAGTCAGGTTAATTACTAGGTAAATTACTGTTAGTAACAACAAGGAGTTTGTATACTTTGTATACCGAAGTTTTAGGCCCTGATGGTGTTAGGTGTTGGGAAAGGTCACCACTGTTTGCTCAAGGCTTGTAGTTTGTCTTTCCCACAATATTCTATCACAAAGATACCAAAAAACATTTGAGTATACTACATCCAATCCTAATGCAGACAGTGTCTCATGATTGCACTTACCAGATGTTCACTGCAACCATTTCACATAACCTGTCATCTTACAACATTTCACTGGCAGGAATTAATTTGTTTACATGGCTGAAAGTGGCACATACGATTGTGCCAACAGCCAGTAGTTCAGCGTGCTGTCTCTGACAGGGACCTCTGTCAGCTGCTTCAGAAAATGTTACAGCATCTACTGGCCACAGAAATGTTCTTCTTAACCCGCGTTAGTTACATGTTGATATCTGTCTTGAACCCTAACTCCTTCCACAAACTCCTGTGGGCTTTCAGAAATGCTTATTTTGGATGTTCTTGTTCTCCATGCACATCCAAGACTTTTTTTTGAGTTCAGTTGGACTCTTGACCTAAAGTGATATTTCATGGCATGAATCCCAGGCTGCTTGCATGTTCTTGGTAATTATTTAATTTGTATTCCATTCCCCATACCAAAACTGGGAAGCAAAGTTTAGGTTAAGTAGCTGGCTATGTATGCCAGCTCTACACTGGTTAGTTTTTTTTCCTTTGGGGGAGGGGGGGAGGTGGTTAGTATAAAAGAGAATCACCAAGATTAGCAGTACAAAGAAGATCAGCCTAAAGAAGAACTCTTACTCAGTGGTGAATAAAACTAGCAATATTTGTTTTCTGAATGAAAGCGTGCCTTGGACAACATTCCAGCATTAAGACAGAAGGGAGCAAAGGAAGGATCAGGTCAAATATAGGAAGTGATGTTTTTGTTTAAGAATGTGATAAAGAAGAAAAATATGGTGTCTCTTGCTATTTGTTTTGCACTAGCAGCACAAGTATACAATATTTAATGTTTGGTTTATGTTACTTAAAAAAAATTTAACAATTTTAAAGATAAAAAGTCATTACTTATCATCAGTGTACAAATTTCCTCTGTTCTGGAAGCATTTAAAGCTTCTTGCAGAAGGCCAATGCTTTACACCCACATTGAATCTTTTAAAGTCTTAGGAACTGAAGTATTGTACTAAGCTGTTGAATGAAATAACTAGTGGTAAAGGTGTACCACTTAGTTAATCAATATAAAAATAAGATTTTATTGTGCCTTTAATCTGAGGATTTTTGCAAATATTAGTCATGAATCTTTCTGCTTAACAAGGGTTGACTAGCACTGAATCAGAATGATAATTTACACTACGTCTGCATTCCATAGTGTAATACAAATATGATGCAGAGCACAAGAGCACTGCAAATATAGTAGTGATCTTCTGTATCCACATACTTATTTCCCATTTGATTTGGACACTCATGCTGCCTCAACTCCTGCAGAATGCAACCTGCTTACATGGTTCCAGCTGTACTTAGGCTGGGGGTTGTGAGGGCATTTGCACTAGAGAAACTAAGACCTGTGTGGCATTTCCTCAGTGTTGCACAAACAGGTAGATTTTTCATGGGGAAAAAATGCAGTTGGAACTTACTGGTGAGTGAGTGTGGCCAAGCAGCTGCAGAAAACATCCCTTTCTGGAGCACTCATCTGACGGTGCCTGTCTTCTCCAATGACTGACTGCTTGTTCCAGGTCCTGCACCTGCTTATTCACAGCTCCCACCTTTACTGGCTCTCCTTTCCTTTATGCTTTTCAATCTTACTCCCTTCTAAAACTATTCCATTTAAAACATTTTGTAAAACCAGAGATGTCTGAGTTAACCTGAATTTTGCAAGGAATCTAACATTTTGTCTCTTGTTTTTTTCTGTTCCTTTTTTTTCATGTTCCATTTTTCATAAGGGCTTCAGTATAAGGACTGTACTATTTCAATGTTTGCAAATTATCTAGCATAACATGATACAGTCCAGATTTTTGTCAGCCTCTAAAAAGCAATATATTGTTCAGACAGTACAATTCACCACCATTGTCTGTGGCTACTGACGCATGACATATTAATTGCTCAAAAATGCAGAAAAGCAGCAAGTATCCCTGAGTTTTCATTAATTGTTCATCTGGATTGTAAAAATGGCAGATAAAAACACTGTTCTATCTTCATTAACCTGTCTTAGGGTGGTGCTTTAGTGTTTCATATACTGTCTTGTTTAGCTGGATTTAACCTAACGTCCATCTGAGCCAGTGCAAAGTATCCTTTCTCAGTTCACAGCTTCTCCAGTATGAGGAGGCTGGCTGTACAACCAAGGGTTTCCATTCTGGAAGTGTGAATTCTCACTTTGTACTGTGAGACATTTCAGAAACAATGTTGGTTACATGGTATTGATCCAGAGCAACCCAAAGACTCAAACACAGAGGGAACCTTCAAAGTGAAAGGAAGAATGAATGTCCTGGCAGAGAGAAGAGACCCATGTGCTCACACCAGTTCAAAACCCATCCTTCACTTCACACAATAGTGGCTGAAAGCAGGCTGTGAATTGTACTGGATGCTGCCTCCAGCCATCTCTAGAGCTGACCTGCAGTCTGCAAGCACTGAGGCTTGGATATGTAAAGTACTAACCTGGGAGAGGTTATCCTCCCCCAAGACTACCCATCTAGAAATTCCTGGCTGCTTCATGTTCTCCTACAAAGTCCTAGTTTGTGGGATCTTTTTCTCACTGAGTCTGTGTGTCACCTTTGATGCATATACAGAAAAAGAATGGGAGCCATGGGCATGACCAGACAGCTAAGGGTGCACTCACACATTCCTTTGAAAGAAAGGGAGCTGGCTCCTGGGCTGCCAGTATGTCTGGAAAACCATGGATGCACATGGAAGGGGAAGAAGGCATCAGCATTTCCATGTGAGAGACAGAAGGAGAGAAAGTAGGAGCAGAGAGCTTTCTTCACTATATTGGATCAGGAACCTGGGGTCTGGATGGGAAGGAGGGTAGTAATGTGACTACAGAATTAAAAGGGAATAGTATCCTAAATAAGAAAATAGACATAATGTCCCAGGGGTCTGATTCTTCTCATGTATATATTGGGGGGACCGATGGGCATCTAAAGTATTAGATATGATCTTTAAAAGTAATGGAAAGTGTAAAAGTGCTCAAAGAAAATGCTAAAATGCCGCCTGAGTTTCTGACCTTGTCCAGTTTTGCATTACTTGCTGCTGAAATGCAGACAATTACTTCAAAAGAGGCTTAATAAAGGCTTTTACAAAAACAAACAAACAAACAAACAAACCAAAAAAAAAAAAAAAGCTTGAAAAAAAAGTAATGATGCATCTCAAAAGTCTCAGATAATTCAGCTTTAGAGCAACTTAGAACTTTGTTATAGTGGGCAGCTCCATCCAAACTAGGATAATAGTGCATAATTCTGGGCAATAGAATGAGGAGAGTGAATTTATGAACTAAATGCTAGGCTAAATATGTAATAAGAGAATGTAAGTCTGATGCAAATCACTGAATATCTGTTTCTTTCCAGTTATCACAATAGCACATTTCACATTAACTTCTTTGGTTTCAATTATTTATTTTTCCTCAAAAATGTTTGTATTAGTACAGCATTCAGGAAATATGCTGCTGGTTTGACCTCCAGAGCATTGGAGAGGTCTGCTCCCAGCACAAATACCTCAAAGATAGCAAGAAATCAAAATGCTTCATACTGACATACTTATGGTCCACAGAGTCAGAATCTGTTGTCCTTCTTTTGACAAATATTCTTTTTTTCTTGTAATCCTTTTGAAGTCATGGGGCTATCCGTCATCTGAGGGATTCAAAATCTGACAAAGGAAGAGTCCTTTCCAAGGAGGAAAATGTTCATTCTTTGTTCCACCCTTGGTATTTTGGATAGCATACATCATAGCCGTGGTAACTGTGATGACTGTTGTTTTCATGATGTTGACATTATTGGCTAAAGCCTTCATCTGTGTAATTCAGTATTTGATTTTTCATCTGGAGGAAGGAGAGGAAGGAAGAAAGGACAGTCAGTTTTCACAAATAATTACAAGCTTATTAGCTAAAGGACTAAAAAAATATAGCTAGAGATTAAGGTTACTTTTAGAGTTCTTTAATAGTGTAATGTCATTAAAAGCAAGGAAGATTTGATATAGCAAATGCATGAAATTAGTGTAGTCTATGCTTGATAGAAACATACATGATATCAGTAGGAATTATTGTTATATATGAAAGGATAAGCAAATCTCTCAGTTTATATATAATAGGAAAATATTTGTTTGCTGACTACATGTTGAGCATCTTTCCTGCCTTTCCTCAGAACAGACCCTTGTCTCTCTGTGGTTAGCCAGACTGGGTACATGGTTGAAGTGCTGGGCTTAAACCCTCAGCCCTGAATGAGGGTTGCCATATGGATGATGTCCACAATCAGGCAAGAAAGTCCTTCCTGATGGGTTTTCACCCAGGGTCTGGCCAGCCTTGGGTGGGAGATCACCACCAGGTGCCCCCACCTTCCATGTTAACTTGGAGGTGAGGCAAGAAGCCAGCTCTATAAGAGCTGGCTGCTTTCCAGTGGATTTAGGAGGTTTGTTCATACAGTGCATGTGTTGTGTGTTAATTTTGGCTATTGAAAGGGCTCCCTGACTCTTCATAGAAAGTGGAGTTTCTAGAATGGCACAAGATCAGGAATTTCTCTCTGGGACTCATGGCCTGTCTGGTTCTATCTCCCATGGCTTGGATCCTTGGCCAGCTTGCTCTCTTCTGCACATCCTGTGCTGTGAGTGAGTGTATTGACTTATTCCTCCCTCCAGTGGTCTGGTATGTTGGATCTCTAGTGTATGATTTAAGAGTGGATGGAGGACTTTGGTTGGTGGTCTGCACTTTATAGATAATATCCTTTGTAGTTGGGCAAGTGGTCAGCAGAAAAATTATTTGTGTAGTTTAAGGGTTACTCAATTAAATAAACCTCTGTTCTTTGTACTGTTCATTTATGCTGCTGGCACATCATGCCCATGGCTGGATGTGAATTATAAACACAGTGTTTTTAATTCTGATTTTGTCAACTTCATCTGTATTGTGTGTGCAGCACTGGACTAATGTTGCTAAGCCTGGAGAGTTAGGACATTTAGAAGGAAAATTTCTTTCTTTTCCTGTTTCTGAAGAGAGTACTGGTAGAAATAGTTCTAAAGTAGTTTATCAGAGACAAATGCGGTAGAATCTGGTCATCATCCCTAATTTCTGCCTTTTCTATCTAGCTCCAGGTAGTGGAACTGTGCTGGCTGAAAGGAGCTGCAAAACTTGAACAGTTTATCTCTCCTAAGGGAAATGGCAAGGTAAGATCTACATGGCTAAGGGTGGCAGAAATCAACAAGTGGTTTGTTTACCCTGACAGTTTCCATGATGTAGTTAATAAATTGACACCAAAACAAGCTGTGTATCAGTACTACTGCAGGAGTTACAGGTTACTGTGCGAAGGAAGAAGCAGGTTGGGATAATAACAGTAGATAACCTTTTAAAATAGCTTCATTATCAGAAAAAAAAAGTACCTGGAGCAAAACCCTAAGTCTCACAGATTCATCTTCCTTTGTCTTATTCCTCTTTGAGAGGACCCAAACAATGAAATTCTGTGTATATTGGCATTTGTCACACAAATACAATTATGATACAGCTGTTTAAGCTACTTCCTATGTATATGTGCTTTATATACATCTAGTCTGCTTTGCTATCTGTTCATGTTTCAGTAGTTCTCACCCAGGAAATTTGTAATCCACAGCCTTAACACCTGAGGAGCCATTCCTTACAGTTTACAGACCCAGTTCAGCTGTGCACACAAATCGAAAGTGAGATTCATTTAGAAACAAGAACAAAGGCTCATCCATCGATATAAAAGCCACAGGGCTTCCATTTATTCAGCTCTTAACTTTCTTGTTAGCCTGGTAGGGAATGAGTCAAGAGGCAGACACAGTAGAAAAATTATATACTTGGAGCAACAGGAATTAGATTAGCTGTTAGGAGACATTGAACTGGGACAACAGGCTTAATGAAAGTGTGATGGGAACATAAGTACATTGATAGAGGGATTTGGGGGGAATAAGAGAAGAGTTTTTAAAGGCTGCAAAAGTGGAAAAATTGTTGCAGGTATTCAGTGAGCAGATTGTTCTGCTAACGGGGTTTGACAGTAGCCGTGTCTTCATACCCCACTGTTTGGAAAGCTAGGTACTAGAAAAGGCTGCCAGCTCTCCAAGCTGGATGTATTCTTACCATGAACTGGCTTTATGCATCTCCTTTTCAGTCATTCTAAGCAACATTTATTCCGTAAAGGGACTCAGCACATAACCTTTTCGCAAGTTCTCCCTTGAGTGTGTCATGCTGGTGATCATATCCTGTGACCAACTCTCTGAATTTAGGGCAGTTTCAGAATGAGTCTGAGCTTTCACAGGCGGTCGACAGCCCTTGCCCTCCAGAAACCTGAGGAAGTTGCTGGGGACGTGCTGCTTATCTACTTCCCTAGTTATCAAGTTGCTCAAGGGTATGGGGGTTCAGAGGAGGGCTATACATAGGCCAGCATTCTTGGGACACTAGGGAACAAGAAGAGAATATTAGTATCAGGAAACCAAATACTGATTTCCAAATCATCAGCTGCCTCGTACCTATGCACGAACTCACATGATGGCATCTGTGATACTAATTCTGAAAGTTATAGATATCTGACTATAACTTTGCAAAATATATATTTCGCCGGGGGTTTTAAACCCACTGGTTTTGCCCGGGAAGAAAACACCCCCAGCGGGACCCCCGTGTTACCTCCAGGGTGGTCGTCAGCGAAGAGGAGGACAGTGGCGAGTAAAGGAGGGATGGGCAATGATCGCTTTCTTCCAAAATAAAAGGTTTTAATAACATGAAAATAACAAACAAAAACACCTGAGGCAGGCACTGAAACAGCACCCAGCCCAGGGGAGAAGCGAAAGAGCATGTGGCCTTGGGGCCAGGGGTTTTTAACAGGTTGGTAGGTGGGTTTACAAAGCCATTGTCCTGTAAGGATACCTGGATGGGTTACCTACAGGTCAGGGGTCCAATGGGTGTTAGGGGATAGGTCTTGTGGTGGCTAAGCCAACCACAACCTGGGAAAGATGGAAAATTCTGGACCTATGCCCACGTCTGGGGACAAAGAGGCAACAGAAACCTCTGTCTCCAGGAGGCGCACTGCAACATCTGACCTAATTTCCTAAGACTGGTCTTCATTACCACTGTCTGACTGAATCTATGGAGAATGCTATAACCTTCAGGAAAGAGAAACCACAGGGATAGGAGGAGGAATGGAAAAGGGAGAGCTGCCTACAGTGAAGGATGAAAGGGATGATTAAGAGGCCTTCTCCATGAAGGGGACAGGATGTAGCAGAGACTAGTCCTGATCAGTCTAGGGAAGCAAATCTAAGAACACACTGCACAGGAGACATTATAGATGAAAAGGAGGAACAGCCTCTATGTGATGGCCACCTGCTGTACAAGAAGGTGGTGTGAATAACTTTTTAAGGAAGAGGGAGAAAGATTTTTCAGATGAATAAAAGACTAACAAACTGGTAAGTATGTTTTAAAAAGACACACTGACTTATTATGAAAATGAATATTTAAATGAGATGAAGATTAAGATTTGGTAAGAATATCTCATAGGAAGCTCCGATAGTCAAACTAGGTTGTTAACACTTGCTACTTTTCTACCTCTAGCACTGATGAATTTACTTTGAAATTGCTGATACCTGTCCAGTCAGGTTTTTGTGTTAGCAGAACTCAAGAGAAATTGAGTGTTCTTTATTACCAGAATTAAAGCTGTCATGGTATCAGCATTGCAACAGCCATGATGGTACAAAGA
>NW_008596939.1:0-53197 GCF_000691845.1 Merops nubicus | reverse complement strand
AGGGAAAGACAACGTAGTTTCCATTGGTAACTGAGAAAAACAGACAAGCTTTACAGTTCACATGCCTTTCCCAGTCAGCAATCCAATAGTCAAGCTGGGTGAGGGTGGCTCAAGTATTCAGTTCATAT
This sequence comes from Merops nubicus, assembly GCF_000691845.1. Lineage (NCBI taxonomy): Eukaryota > Metazoa > Chordata > Aves > Coraciiformes > Meropidae > Merops > Merops nubicus. Next base: position 53,069 of record NW_008596939.1, on the reverse strand, counting down.
TGATGCCTGAAATTGCTAAGTAGAATTTGAGAGCCTGATTGCTTGCAGCTTTGGCTCTCTACACCTGCTGTTTGCTCTCTCTCCTGCACTGACAAGATAAGCCACCACTGAAGTGTATATGTACATGAGCAGGGGGCAAATTTGGCAGCCACTGCTTGTCTTTCATTGCAGAATGCATTCAAATCCTTGAAAGAAGATCAGTATAAAAGATGTTGGTATTTATTTTATGGTATTACTAGTACAGCAGCTGCTAGATGGCATGTGGCATCATTTGAAGTGCTCTGTGAACTTTTCTATTTGTTGTAGGCACTGATTGCTTGGATAAATCTTCTGAAAAGTTAGTGTATGCAGCATGATCTGGACAAAAGTACTTTTCTTATCCAAAATGCCATTAGTCTGAATAGAGCTATAAAGTATATTAAAAATATTTTCTTAGGTTTCAGGTCTACTGTATTGGCAAAGCTGTTAGCCTTGAATGAAAGCCCAGGTGAATAAAACATTTTTAATAGAGTGAATGTTCCTCCTTTTTCTCCTCACAGGATAAACAAAAGATATCCTGGCTTCCTCAGTTGCTATTCAGAAGTATTCAAACATTCTGTGAAACAATTCAGCTCTAAATTTTATGTGAGCATTTGGTATATCGGTATCTTTTTCCATTGCTTATGTCAGATGTCATAAGGATTCATTTTCACTTTCTAACAAGTTAAGTATAAAAGCAATTTATTTCAAAAATATTGTGCTATGTGATTGTAAATCTTAACAGCTCTCAGCACTAGCACGTTTAATGTAGTATTTTGTTTTCAATGAATGTCTAAACTGCTTCATCCTGACTTTGATGTCCATGGATAGCAGCAAAACCAAGGGAAACAAACATGAATAAAACTTGTCATGGGAATTATTGCAGAACTACCAGAAGTGAATTATTGCAGACTTTTTTTTTTTTTGTAGTATTCTGTTTTCTCTGCTGGATTGTTTGATTTAATCTTTTGCCTGCTGGTTTGGCAAAATGTCACTACAGTCTGTGTTCTGTGGGAAAACATCCTTGATGGCTGGCATTTAGAGTGTGTGACTTTCCTGCCCTACCTTTTCTCCCAAAAGATTCTACAATGGTGACAATTTAGAAATACAGATCCTAATCTGAAGTTAGCAGATTTCCCCAGTTACATACTTTCAGACAGCAGTCTGTTATCCCACAAAATATTTCATTTGAGTCCTTTGAAGTATCCTTTCTCTGATCTCATGATGTTGCAAGTCTGTAGAATTCCCTATTTCTGTGAGTCACTTGAGGAATTCTATTTTTCCAGTGGTTAATGAGAGTATTTAGTACAAAAAGGGTCAGATTCTGCCACCATTTACTTTGCCATTAATGAAAGGCTGTGTTAGGACAGTGACTGCAGACCCCACTCACTACAAATGACAACGTTAAGCTACGCCTAGCAGCACACTTGTAAGGCAAGATCCACCTTGGCCCATACACTCCACTGGGAAGAAGATTTTGTGTATGTTTTGATTCTTATGTATTTCCCTGAACGGAGATCAGCTGAAGGAGAGGGTTAGCCATTAAGAGTTAAATAGAGTTGAGCGACTTGTACACAGATAGTAGATATGATGTGGAGCTTTCAAAATTATCACAAGATTGGATGGGTCAGCACTGACTTTCTGCTGGTTTGTACCCATTTGCCACAGTGATAACAGCACAGTTCATATAGGAGCAGTTGTATGCCAACTGTGCACTCCATAAATTCAGGTGAAATAAAGTAAACTTATAACATCTCTACTTTGAGGTATTGTCTATGTTTAGTACCATTAAAAATCCATTTGGGAAGGTGCTTTCCAGAAACTAGGACCTGAAAAAAAAATGGACTTACTTCAGAAGTGTATTATATAAGCACTTTTTATAAATTTACTCCAGGAGCAGATTTATATAAGAGCTCTGATAGGCTCTCTTCTTTGCCTGTTGTAGGCATAAGATTGCTTTCTGAGCTCCCAAGCCAGGCACAGGCAGCACATATGAGAGCAGGACCTTGGGACCTACTGTATGTCACACTGCTGTCAGATCAGAAATGCAAATGGGTGCTACAGCCTCTTCAGTTTTCCAATGAATCTGTGAGTGCTTGGGGAAGGATAGTGAACTTTAGTACTGATTCTAGAGCTGGATTTAGGCAGGAGCCTCTTCTATGGAGTCTAAAGGGTCTAAATGTATTTTATGGCTGGCCTTAAGGTGCCTGGGCTGAGGTGTGCAGAGATTCTAACAAGTAAACCATGGAAGAAAGAAGTTGTGGGACAGCAGTCCTCAGGGGAAGAACAGGGGTGACAGACCTGTGGAGAAGGTCAGAAAGTGTCCTTCAGCAAAGTATAAATGTGTATAAAAGTATAGCCATTGAATAGACTGTGCCAGTGTCTATTCCTGCTCCTTGAAAAGGAAGGATTGCCTTAGATTCAAGGTTGCTTCTCTCAACCCAGGTCCAAAATCAAAATTTCTAAATTTCTGTAAAGACTATAGAATATTACCTAAATATTTGGAAGGTAGAGATGGTATTAGATGCTCATAACTCGTGAGACAGAATGTGTAAATCCCTTCTGTAGAATGAGGGCTCTTTTTAGGCAATCACAAAAACCTTTCAAAAAGATGCTGACTACCTTCTGCTTGTTCATGTTGGGAGATACAGTTTTTTAGTTTCTACACAACCCAGGAGAGGTGGAGCTTTCCTCCAGAGTGAGGAAGTTAATCCTCAGTAGGGTCTCCAGGGACATTGCAAGAAGAGCCTGGATTAGGTAGGCAGTTTTCATAGAATCATTTAGGTTGGAAAAGACCTTTAAGATCATTGAGTCCAACTATTAATGTAGCCCTGCCAAGTCCACCACAAAACCACGGCCCTAAGCACCACATCTACACATCTTTTAAATGCCTCCAGAGATGGTGACAACCACTTCCCTGGGCTGACTGTTCCAGGGCTTGACAACCCTTCCTGTGAAGATTTTTTTCCTAATATCCAATCTAAACCTCCCCTGGCACAGCCTGAGGCCATTCCCTTTTGTCCTATTGCTTGTCATTTGTCAGAAGAAACTGACCCCCACCTTGCTGCAACCTCCCTTCAGATAGCTGTAGAGAGTGATGTCTCCCCTGAGCCTCCTTTTCTGCAGGCTACACAACCCCAGTTCCTTCAGCTGTTCATAAGATTCTCTAGACACTTCACCAGCTTTGTTGTCCTTTGGACATGCTCCAGAACTTCCAATGTCTGTTTGTGATGACGAGCCCAAAATTGAGGACAGTATTGGAGGTGCAGCCTCACCAGTGCCAGTACAGGGGACTGGTGTGTCTTTTAGTTCTATCCACTGTGAATTCAGCAAAATAATAAAGTTAGATTTAGATTTTTTAATGAGGGTCCACTGCTGGCTTTGGAGGAGGCAATTTCTATTTGTCATGAGCTGATAAAACAAGTGGATCTTTGCCTTTGTAAGCCCTGCTCAAAGCATGATGGAAAGTTTACAAGCCCAAAGTATGTGACCCTGAATTCAAAAGGTGCTCCTCCAGTGGAAGGGCTTGCTGCACTGGACTCTGGCCACCACCATCAGTTTGTGGGTGTTATCTTTAATCGGTAACCTTAGTAAAACCAAAAATATATTCACACTCTTCTTTTCTTAGAAACCCAAACACAAGAAGGACTGACTTTCATAAAGTGATTTGGCAATATGCATTCCCTAGTTTATCCCATCAGATTGGACTACAGCTGTGCAGGACATGCTGTACTTCCTCAAGGGCACTCTTTTAAATGAGCCAACAATATCAAAACCTTGCGGGCAGCACAAGCCAGGCCTGCACATGCTTTTAGACAGCACATCTGTTTAACCAGCAGTTGCTGCAGTATCTCTGATTAAAAATGGTAAATATAAAGCCTCTTCTGGTTTTATTTTATGTAGAGGCTTTGATTTAATGAACTTTCTGTCCGGGTGTTCCCTGAATGTGCTCGGGGCCTTAATGGCCCCGTCAAGCTGCACAGAAGACTCCACCCTACTCCTGACCATGATCCCAGGAACACTATTTCAGGTTACTCCTGAGCCTTCAGTACTACTGCCACCGTGCTTCAGGACCAGGCTCCAGCTCAACCATGGACCCTGTTGTTCTGGTCCGTGTTCTGTGGACTGGCCTTGGACATGTCTTGTTGCTGTTAACTTGCCCAGTGATCCCAGCGCTGTGTCCAACCCAGGAAGCCTTCACAAGACCCTGCCCCACAAGACTGACTCTCTGGCTTGACTTTGGACATGCCCCACCATGAACTGGCCTGATGAGCGGCAGTCCCAGCTGGAGCTGGCCCAAGTGTTTCTTTCAGGCACTGTGGGTCTGATGAGGCCCCATAGTTGCAGGCCACCTTATTCTTCTCACCTCCTGCCTCTCCATGCCCTGGGCAGCCCCAGCCCTCATGGTGTTTCACTGAAGAGCATTTCTAGATTTAGATATAGATTTCTTTTTTTTAATCTAGTTAAAAAGAGCATCAAAATAGCAAGCCAGAATCTATGAATTTAAGAGCTAGTAGAATCAAGTTTGCTAGAATGAGGTCCTCTCGTGAAATGCAGATTGTCTCCCATGGGCACATGTAACAGGGTGTGAGGTGTTGCTGATTGGCTCTGAACTAGTGTGAGTACCCAAAGCAGTGGAGCTGTGATGGCATGAGACACCCTAGTAGGTTAACTTACTTTGCTGAAGTGTGATATGAAAATAGCTTAAATGACTTGCTGAAATACTACAGCAGGAAATTTGAGATGCAAATATGGACTGAATTCACTTTTCCAAGGTAGCATTCATTTGTTACAGCTGATTTTACTTCTTGCACTGACTCATTTAAATTCTCTCTATTAACATTGAATACAAAGGAAATACTTTGTACAACTTATTAAGGCACAATTCCTTTTTATTCCCATAGTAAATCTCATGTTCTAATACTATATGGTAATAGCAATAAACTGTTGTATTCATGCCCACAGAAACACTGAAAGCCATCTAAATTGTGAGTGCTATACTTTGTGGCTTGTATTAGAAGAACATTAATATAGTGTGAGTCCAAATGTGAGTACATACAGTGTTTGAAATAGTTATGTATAGGTATATGTATGTATAGCTCTGTGTGAGTGCATGTGAGTGTGTGTGTATCAGCAGTGAGTGCATATGTGCACTATATCAGCATATGTGCACTATATCAGTAGTACAAAGAAGCTGTTACAACTGTGAAATCAGATGGATACATTCAAATGACCCTGAGGCTTTTTTTTATGTTTCTTTTACCCTTTGTCACTACTTCCCCTTACTATCTCATGATTTTCAATCATTCACCTCTTCCTACTTTTTCCTCATCTCTATACACGCTTTTTTTCTGTTTCCTAAATCCCAAACACTAGTAGGAATGAGACTAGCATGTAATTCCACAGAGTTCTTAAGTAACTGGAAGGAGCAGTTGCAGGATCAGCTCAAATCATGAGAGAATCTTTGGATACCTTTCTTTTCAGTCTTCTACTGAGCATTTTCTGGCCAGAATATTTCACTGAATTATGTTTGGGTAATTTTGATGATGGAGGTGACATATTACTACCTGGCTACAGGAAGATACTTCTGCCAAGTTTTTTGTTTGTGATCTGAAGTTTGGAGACACTAAAATTCATCACTGAAATATCTGCAAAAGCTTAGAAGGGGAAGAAAAGTTATATTTCTTCAACCATACAGCAAAAAAGAGCTAAACTTTGTTGCAACTACCTAACAGGAGGTTGTAGTGAGGCTGATGTTGGTCTCTTCTCCCAAATGATTGATGATAGGACAAGAGGAAATGGCCTTAAGTTGAGCCAGAGAAGGTTCTGATTAGATATTAGGAAGAATTTATTCGCTGAGAGGGTGGTTAGACACTGGAATGGGCTGCCCTGGGAGGTGGTGGAGTCATCATCCCTGGAGATGTTCAAAAAACTCGTAGATGTAGCACTTGAGGCTATGGTCTAGTGGTTAGGGAAGTTTTTGGAGGAAGATGATCCTAGAGGTCCTTTCCAACCATAGTGATTCTATGATTCTACGATTCTTTTTTTCAAATGGGAAAAAAAAAAAGTGAAGGCTGCTGCAGTAAGGAAAAGAAAACCAATTTGAATAAGATAAATAAAGTCATCAGTTCTGGCAAAATTTATAAGCAACTTGATCTGTTCTGTTGTGACAATTGGTGTTATGTTAGTGGCAGTCTATACACCAAAAACCAGAAAATTCCCACTGCATTTGACATGGACACTGAGCTTAGGCAAACAAGGTAACTCTCTAGAAAATTAACTTGAATATGTTTGTCAGCAGTAATAACCTCTACATAATCTTATACAAAATTTTGATTTATCTAATTTCTATCAGACACTACTGTCTGGAAAGAGTATCTTCTTTGTTTAGGCAGCATTCCTGAAACCTGAAAAGACTGAGGAAAATCATTACCAGTCAATTTGCTAATTGTTCTCCCTGAAGGCATCTTCTAGACAGATTCAAGAAGCACAGGTATTTCAGGACAAGGGCAGTAAGTATTAGACTGGAGTCTTTGAGATTATTGCAAAGAAGTTATTCTTTATGATAGACAAACCTAAGAGTTGTTTAGGACCTTCAACTCTTGGGCACTCTCAATGGAATTGCTGCTGACAGAGTGACAGTACCCCTTTGAGCTCCTGAATTTTACACATTTACAAGTACTCTTTTCTCACTATCCCAGTCCTGTACTTCTTTTATTTGGTAAATATAACATTAAAAGAAAGCAGTCCTGGCAATAGAGTCACATTCATAAATGGCAACCTTTTAAAAAAAATCAGAAACTTTTAATTCATCCTTCACAGATGCTTAAGAAATGCACAATGACTTGTTCATCAAAAAGCTGTTTAGTTCCTCTTTTAGATGGTAAGCTGATAAAATGTATTCACAGCAGAGAAAATGGCATGCTACAGATTAACGTGCTGTAGGACGCATAACATATTGTGAGCTAACAAGCAGTATGTGTGAAAATACTGAGCTTTTATATGATAGATTCCAAGAAGAGTATGTGACAAAGAAAGAGATTAAACATATAATTGAGTTGACATAATACACTGAATAAATTAACCAAATGGTGTCATATTCAGTCAAATAAAGAAAACATAGTATAACAGTTGCCAATTATTCTGAACGGGGTAAAATTCTTCATGAATTTGATATATAACTCGCTACACCAATCAAAGTTAATAAACTGATAAACAAAGCAATTGAATTACAGTTGTAACAAGCAGGTGAAAGATACTTTATCAGAGAGACCAGAGGAACAGATGAACTGTGTAGTAATAGATTTTGCTTTGCAAACTCTATAGGTACCAACACATCAAGAGAGGAATATATTAGATTCCTTTGCCAGAGAATGTAAAAAGATGGGAAATTATAACAGTAAAATTATATCATAACACATTATCATTATAACATTTCAGCTGCTAAATACTTTTCCTTAACTACTTACAGTCTGGCTTTATGGATGAATTGAATTTTTCTTTAGCTTTTATAAATACAAAGGGACTAAGAGATGAAGTAAAGTTCTAATTTAGATTCATCATCACCATAGGAATATACTAGATTCATTTGCCATAGAATGTAAAGGGATGGAACATTTTAACAGTAAAGTTACAGATTGGTTTTGTTTATGCACAGGTTGCAATTTCTTGTAGCTTTTATAAATACAAAGATGTGAAGACATTAAAAAAATTTCTAATTTAGATCCTGAAATTTTAAAATGATAATTTTTGAGTGCGGTAAAAAGTGGGGATCTGACAGGACAGAGGTTGGATTTTGAAGTCAAAATAATTTTGTCACGTCTAAAATTAGCATGTTTGAATATATTTATAAGGAGGGTACTACACAGCAAGTTTGAACGGGATTTACAGTGCATTTGCTACTTCTGTTCACTGTTCTTGAAGGGTCTCTCTGGAATCAGAAGGAAACTATCTTATCTCTAGTGAGTAGTAATGTTAAGAACAATTTCATTTTATGAGAAATATCTGAATGTTAGTCACCTAGTCTAAGTTAGGTTCCTTTCATAATCAATGGATAGTGGTGAGCTCTTTCAAAGTGCATTTCTGCCTATTCCAAAGACAAACAAATGGATGTCTCTTCGATTGCAAAATGAATGCAAAGAAGCACATGTGCTGTAAATTCACAAACTAACCCACTGTGCAGGAACAGACAAGTCTACAAATAGCTCTCTTGACTTCCTTGTGAGGTTAATGTAGTGTATTCCTTTCAGAGAATGCTAGTGGCCACTATATCCTTACATCACAAGATATAACCAAGAGAGAAGAGTGCAGTTATATTGAAAATTATTTATTATTTTAATTCAATGATTTCCGTAATCTGCATAGTTTTTCCTTGCCTAAAATTTCTATTACTGCAGTTTCTTCACTCCTTTCTTCACAGTGTTCACTCCTCTGCCACATTTTTGTTACTCTGCCATGGCAATAAAAAATGTGGCTCTTGCTACAGTTCTAGATGAGGATTATTACAAGCTGTGGTGGTGACAGTTTTGAAGAGGAGTTTGTCCCGTACACAATGTTGACTGAGAAAAGTCTGAAGGGAGACATAGATTCAAAGTTCACAAAACTTAAAAGTAATTCAGTGACCATTTTTCTTTCCATTGTGTTATGCTGTTAATCTTGCAGCAATTTCTTTTTGTTTCCTGACACTCGGGTTTTCATTTCTATCCCTAATCTGTTTATATTTTTACTCCTTGTAGGCTATTTGCCATCACAGCATTCTAACAAGAATATCTGACAGAAAAAAATCTGATCAGGGCTGGTATTTATCTCCTGAAGAGGGTCAAAATACGTGCCTCTGTTAGACAACCTTAGCAATTTCCCCCCCCCCATTTATTTCAGGGCTATTATTACAATACTTACTTTGTCTAACTAGATCTTTCAGATAATGTTGAACAAACCTTATCACTGTCCAGCCTTTGGTAACAAGGCGGGGTTCTGTAGGGTAGAACCTGGCCCTGGGAAGCAGACTGTATCTCCACATTCAGCAATTGACTCTTGTGAACCTGAAGACATGGTTTAATTGTTCTGTGCAAGTTTGTTTTACACACTTTAAAATGGAAAAACCAAACTATCAAAAGTTGTCTTAACACTTGAGATCAATACATAGATAAAAAATGCTGGAGACTGATACGGAGATGTTCAACTCTAATACAACAGTATAATTCCACTATGTTGGAGGAGTTGTTTTTTTTTAAAATATCCTTAAAATTCAGAATAATTTTCCAGGGGGAGGTTGTGTGACACATGAAAATTGATTATTCAAATTCATTATATTATTTTCTCTCTCTGTTGACCATTCATATACTTTCATTCTTTGTTGACATAGCTCATTGTATTTGTTGTGAAGACAACAAATTCATTGTCAGTACTGTATAGTAAACTATTGTCCTGGTATATAATCATTATTGAAAATAATCCAGAGGAAAGATTATTTTCTATAAATACTTGTTGTTTTATATCTTGGTGTGCATTTTAACAAGGTTCTACCATGAAAGATTTCTGAAACCTGAAAAAAAAATTTTCCTAAGGAGAGGCCCATGATTAAAATAGTCCTTAAATCACTCTACAAAGGACCGCTACCAAAACCAGAACATTTTCTTATCAGTGATAGATGGCTTTTATCTTTTTTTACTGCAGAAGAAGCTTAGAGTGAGAAGGTTGGCTGAATAAGTGCTTTTGCTACAGTTATACAGTAAAATTGCATGTCACAGCAGATCTAGATCTAGAATTTCTGGCACAGCATCTTACAGGCTAGATAGCTGCTAAGAGCTTAAGTCCTCCTACCATGATCTGATTTCAGAGAACTGTGTTAGTTTGACACTTCACTGTTTTTTGTTGTGGAATGTGATAAAATAGAGGTGGCGTTTAAAATTTTCTCATTACACGAACTTCATACCACAGAAAAATTACTCAAGTTTAGGTTTTTGCAGATAAAAACGATATAATACATGTGAAAAAACACATTTTTAAGCATTTGTCTCTTTATTTTTGTCTGAGGTATTTGCATGTAATCTTTGCTCTAGGATGTTTAAACCTTATAGAGTGTTCATCTTTGCCAGGATTCATGTCTGAAGTAATCAGTAAATATATGAGTGTTCATAACAGTATGGACTTCTGTCTTGATGGAATATTTTTCTTTTGGGTGATGATTAAATCTGTGAGACAACTCTGTATGACAGAGAAACGAAACTAAAGAAAAAAAATTACTTTAAAAATTTCTTTCTTCTCCCATGGAGAGCCTGAGGCTAAAGTGTTTGTCAAGTTTAAAACACAGTGTCTGGAGCAGGTCTAGAGCAGATTAGGAACAGTGTCAAAGAGCAACAAAACCAAGCACAATTGCTTCTTGTTTGAGGAATGATAGCTCTTTATAATTCCCAACAGTTTGTGTGTGAGAAAACATTTAGCGACTAAATGTATTAGAATAAGAAAATGCTTTTGATTGCTCACAAGTGATTTCTTCTCTGAATGCAAAGTGAGTATGTTTCTTTTTCAAAATACCCACGCTATAATTGCAGGTTTTCTTGCTTCCTTATTCATTACTGCCTACTTTCTCTCCTCCCTAGAGTCACATACCTTGAAGTGATCATCCACTGTGAAAGGAGGAGCCAGGGCTTCCTTGCAACTTCGTCTTGTAAAGCATGAAAAGATGAACTGTCTTTCCATCTCCTCTTTATCTCAATTGTTAATTAACCTATAGAAGAAGCAGAAGGAAAAAGAATAGTGTCTTGGTCCTATTGATGAAACAGAAAAAAAAAATTAATAGATAATTTCAAATATATATTGCACTACAATTAATGGATTAAATTTTGACTAGGTTTAACTGAAGTTATACTTCTACTTTACTTTCTGAAGGGGCTGAAGTAACTTTGGAATAAAAAATTGTAAAACATGGAGTTAAATAAAAACTGGTCTCATAATATCTTTTAAGTAATTTCTCATTTCATAATGTTTTTCTAATGATAAAGGCTTCTGTCTGCTTTCATGAGCAATAAGAAAACAGAAAAAGAGAGATCATATGGTAGCATCTGTTGTAGCCCATATTGCAGTCTACAGTGAATCCTTCCACTAACAGGCATGAGAAAGAGCTATGTAAAGAGCTGCACCTTTTGAGGCTCCAGCAGAAGCTGATCAGATGTGGTTTTCTTGTGGAGGATCATGTTAAACAACACTGTTTCCTTAAAAGTCAGTGAATAAAACATAGCCTTGGCCATGTATTTGCCTTCAAGTCCCTGCCTTCAGGTGACCTTTTCACTGCATAGACTAGAGTGCAAGGCAGTTAAAGATTCTCTAGACTTGTAGAGGACAAAGAGAAAAAATTCAAGTATCACTTCACTCTTCATATAGGAAACATTAAAAAAATTAAATCAGTGATAAAATAGTCTTACTTTTTATACTAGCTTATTCTTGACACGTTCATTCAGTGTCTTATGAGGGAATCCTGGGTCTACTGCACTGCGTAAGCTTGAAACATGCTAATACAATATTTGCAACATAAACACTGGTGAAAGAATAAAGAGTTTCATCTAATGGGAAAAAGCAATTCAGTATTGTTATTATGAAAAGTCGAAGTTAACTTAAAACACACAAAAGCAAAATTTCTATTGGACAGGGAGATATTAATGAGAATAATTACTGGAGAATTCTCAACAGAAAATTATAGAAACATGCTTAAGTAAAGAAGTTATCATGTTTAGAATGAAAGTGAATAAAGATCAAATAGGATGGAGAATGCTTGTTACAGAAAAGGCCAGTATCATATATGAAAGAATGATTTGTCACAGAAAATAAAGCAACAGGTTGTAGAAGCTAAATAGTTAAAACCTAGGACACACAGATATAACAGTTTTCCATTAAGGGATTATCTGAAGTAAATATATAGGTGAATGTCAAACTGGAATATATTCAGTAGAACAAGGGTAAAATAAATATTTTATCAGGTTAAAATGCCTTATTTGTATGAAGACTCAACTGTCTGAAATTCGTGCCCCTGGAAAGTTCCTGTTGTATGTAAGAAAGTGATGGAAATGCTGAGCTTTATGTGCACAAAAATAATTGTAGTTGATCTGTAAAAAAATTTCCTCCACCTACAAAAAGAAAGAAAAATTTTACTATAGATAGATAAATATTTTACAATTTGTCCACAAGACTCAGGAATGTGCCCTTAGAAGTAAAAAACAAACAAAATGCACGTTTATGTACAACTAAACACTTTTCGAGGGAGATGTTTCATCTTACTATGATTTAAATTTTTTTCTGGGCCAAAGGCTTTTCACAGGAAAACGAATTCCTTAGTACTTCCCGGAACTTTCTTAAAGGCTCTCATGTAATCCCACATGCTCTACCCAAAACAAAAAATACCACAAGAAAAGCACATGTGGGGATTTTTTAAGAAATAAGAATCCATGATAAGGAGAAGAAATACTTTCTAGAGTTCTCAAATAGCAATATTGCAGAAGCTTGATTTGTCATGCATGCAGAATGAATAATCAGAGACATTCCTGTTGATGACACAAGAAAAAGTGGCCCTCTTGAAAATTAGACATAGCTCACCTTAAATTTAAGTTAGAGAGAAGAAACATCTTGTCTTCAGTATTATCCATACTCCCTTGAAAGAGTTCTAATATGCACAGTGGCTTATAATGGAAAAAAATTAAATAAAATTGGATATTCACAGCTGGCATAGTAAACACTGACAGACATCTGGTTTGTATGCCATGGCACATTACAAAGAGCCTATAGTGAACTAGAACCTTCTACATGTAACCACTGTGTTCTGCTGTTCCCTCATCTAAACCATAAATGCCAAAAGTAACACAGAACTTTGAGATAAAGGATGTGAAATTTGTTATTTAGCTGTATTCATCATGATTATTTTATAGAGTAGCATCAATGAATCATGAATAGTAAGCAGGCATGGTTTTCAGTTTAGAATAAGAATACTTTCACTTAGAGAAAGTAGTATCAGTCACCAGTGCGAGATCTGGATGTAAACTCCTCATCCAAAGTGTATATTTTGAGTTCAATACTATGAACAAAAGACTTTCTGCAATATCTAGAAACTATAAAAGCAGAAAAATTAAATATTATATATATCATCATTTAAAATGTTCCTTTTCTCCAAACTTTACTAACTGGATATAAGTCTTATTACTAAGATACACCAACATCCTGATTAATATTCTTTTCAGATCTTGCAGTCAAAAGCGCAGTAGCTCATTAGAGAATAATATCCTAGGACATCTTGCAGCAATTCTCAGTCTCTAACTACTTTGTTACTTAAAGCCTTTTGACTTCCAGGGGTTTGTGGTTATACACTTAATGAGATGGGAGTAGAAAGGAAGGAAAAAAATTGTTGAGACTTCCACATTTTAATGTATGAACTAGACAAAGGCGGCCACAATCCCCTCTCATGTCCACCTTTGTAATGAATATACTCTGTCAACGTAACTCATTTCAAAATGTCAGTGTGTGAAAAATGAAATAAATAAAATTAAGTACAATAAACAGCAAATTTTAAACCCTGAGTCCTGTTTCGAATACTATCTTTGATGTCAATCATTGAACTTCCCTACTGTTTCTCTGTAAACTTAGTCTTTCTTATTAATGTAGAGGTTTTGTGGAACCATTGAGGAAGAATTACATTAATTTAAAATGGAATTCAATTTAGCAGTGGAAAGTACCAATCTTGTTTAATAATAAGAATGTCCTCTGTAAGATGTATATTCATTATAAAGGGTAGGTTTAGGCTAGACATTAGGAAAAAGTTCTTCAATATGAGGGTGATAGACCACTGGAATAGGTTGCCCAGACAGGTGGTGGAGGCCCCATCCCTGGGGACATTCAAGATCAGGCTACACGAAGCTTTAAGTAGCTTGATCTAGTTTGAGATGTCCCTGCTTATGGTGAGGGGGTTGGACTAGATCACCTTTAGAGGTCCCTTCCAGTCCAGACATTCTATGATCATCTGGTAATAAGAAAGGAGAGGAAAAAAACAATCAAATTAGTTTAGTTAATTGGAAAATGACCACAAGTCCCCTGCTCATTGGGACTGTGAAGAAAAATCAAACACAATCCCAGGACGTATCCAGAGAGGTATTTTCTGGAAAAGATCAGGTAGCTTGTGAAAGCCTTCATCTAGAAAATCATATACAGTTCTACTCAGTTTTTAGGTGCATTTGTTCAAATAGAATACAGAGCTAAAGGAGGCCTGCAGTGGCAATCAGGGAAATGGAGAAACTGTTATACTAAATGAGAAAAAGATTGGTTTGTTTACCCTAGCAAAGTGAAGGCTGAGAATAAATAAATTGTTCTCTATAAATGCATTGAGATGGTACATTTATACCAGCAAAAGAGAATAACTATTAAACTTGTCATAAACAAACTTAGGCAGGAGATTAAAATAATGTTTCTAGCCACCAAATGTACAAGACTCTAAAAGAGGATCCCAGTAGGAGTAGTGTAGGTAGGCATCCTAAGCCTTCATGAAAAGGATATATGACATGCAACAGCAAGAGATTGATAGGCTTTTATTTTGTCAGATTTGTAAAATTAACATTATAATTCCACCTAAGTTTCAGTTATAAAAATGACTTTTTAGTGAGAGGTAAGAATATCCTGGCTTGGGTAATGGAGGAAAATTCGAGAATGCATATGGATTTAAGGAGGAAATGTTCATCTTGCTGCTCTTCAGTGAGAAAGACTTTATGAAATAATGAACTGGCTGGAGACTATGATTATTGTAATACCTGGAGAATATTTTAGAACAACAAGTTATTGGCTAAATTCATATAATTCTGGATCGCTTTATTTGGGATTTGTCTGGAACTGGATAAAAGGCAGCCAGAAATTAGTTCAGCACCACTATTTGTTTGTAATATTTGAGAGTGATTGTGACTACCCTTGAAAACAAAGTGTGCTTGGATATTAGCTAATTGACTTGCATTCAGCCCAGTAAGCCTGAATTAATCTTGGTAAGCTATAGGAGATAATTGGATGTATGTAGAGACTATACCTGTTCCTCTGTTTCTAGTCTGCGTAACTCATGTTGACCGAATACTGCAGTGTTGATGCCAGACTGCTGTAAAATCATCACATTCCAGTATTGCTGAGGAAAGTTATTCCCCATCCTTGGTTTGCAAGCAACTTCGATCTACTTTGAACACATACCAGAGCTTGTTCCGTTTTGAGGTTATATTGTTTGCACATATTATGAGGGACTGAACTTTAAATCAGTCCAGAAACCATAGCTGGTACAGGATGTGACACCTGACACTTAAACACTGCATTTTGGCAGCATACAACCTAAACTGAGTTCTTACAAACATCCATGAGAGTTTCCAGATGCAGTTGAAGATATAGATTATTTTGCAAAAATTAATTAGAACCTACAGGTTTCGGTAATAGTTTTAGACCCTGTATCATTCTGCCACAGCTCCGCTCAGTGGAAGCATTTAAGCTGGATCAAGAAAATAGAAAAAAGACTAAGTAAAAACCTAAGAGAAAGAACAACCAAAGATAAAGATCTTTTCTTTTAGGGACCTTTAGCTTTGAATCTAGTTTTTTTTTTTTTATCTCTTGTTTGGTCTTTTATTACCAAAATTTAATCTTCTTCTGTGCTCAAGAGACTATTAACTTTACTCAGACTGTGAAAAAAAGCAAAAGAGAAGAAAATGGCATTTGTAAGAGAGGACAAGGTTGTTGTATTTTATTTTCATTGTAGAGTCATTTTGTTGGTATGAGAGTATGGAAGCGACATTTACAGATCAGGTTAAAGATTGGGACACATGCTCTCCTTTTATATGTCAGATTTTACAACATAAAAACATGTAGTTGCTTGCATTTCATTAGGTAATATGTGACTGAATCCCTGGAGTCAGCAACTATCACTTCTGTCCTCAAGAGGACATGGCTTCAGTCATGACTTCTTTTCCTCAAGATCCCAGCCAAATATCTATTTCTTACACTCAGGATATGAAAGATATGTATAAAAATCAAATGTCAAGGTTTGTTCTGTTTGTTTTTAATTCCAGAGAAAGGCTCTCATTCTTTCTTGCGTGGGGATTTTGAGGAAGATGACAAATAAATTACAAAGCTTGAGAAAATTGCTTCCAGACAACACTAGAAAAGAACAAAAAGCCACTGAAACCATTTGACTCAGCCTTGGTTTCTTCCAATGGAAAAAAAAAAAACAAAACCAAAAGATCCAGCTAGTGTCAGAAGCAGAAGGATTAAAGTTTAGAATGAGCTGGGGTTGTGATGAGTAGAATATAGGCTAAATGAAAAAGCTTTGTGTGCATACATGTGAAAAATAGAGGTGTTCCAATGGAATATTTCCAACTTGAGAAGCAGAAGGTTTTTGGGTTGTTTCTAAAATTTTTACAATCAGCTCTTTTATGAAAAACATATGTAAAAAATATTAAAAAAACATGGTGGTATACTCTTCTGTATATGGAGAGCTCATTTTATATCTCCCACATTTGTCTCTTCCTATGATGTGTGTTGGAAATTGTGATGCAAAACATACAAAGTGCATCAGGGCATTATTAGATCATGTAATGGATGGCCCCAAAAAAGTGATAGGAGAAGGGCTGCACATCTCCCTGCTGCATTACTGTCCCTTGTCTTCTTCCTGCCGTGGCCTAAAATACTAAATGCATTTGGTTAGCAGATTGCTTGGCCAACTGTATCTAGCAGATATAAGTCAGAACAGTTCAGAGATGCTTCAGAACTGCACATGATGGTAACATATAGATCTGGTTGGGAGAGTATCTGTGGGAGATAGCTGTGAGAGTGTCATACCCCATGCATGAGACCTGACATCAGGCTTTCACTAAGTGGGCTTCTTGAGAGGGTGATCATATCAAGAAAGATACTAGTATGTTCAATATTTCAGTGACAGCCTCTTCAGAGAAATGATACCATCATTTAGTACAAAACCATTGATAAGTTTTAGCTATAACCATGCTGAATGCAACACAAAATGTAGCTGTAAGAGAAAGGGCCCATCCTACCCAGTATACACTATAACTTCAGATAGAAATGCATCATTATTGGTAGGTGGATGGACTATGAAGTGAAACGACTTGCCCAATCATGCGGTCAGTGATACCACCAGATACCACCCCCCAAATGCCACCCTGTAATGGTCCAGCTACTGAAATACTGGACCAACAGTTGGGCTAAAACATGTTCTTACTTACTAATGAAATTGTGAGAAGCTATCTTACTCAAAACATGTTCCAGTTCATGAAAGCATTGATTTGTCTTGGGGGATTTAACTGTGATTTTCAAGCATAAAATTCAAACTACTGCTGTATTTTAAATAAATGAAGTTGCAAATGAAAAATACGTGTGCTCTCCTTTCTAAGCTACAGAGGAAACTGAAAAGTGGAAGGTTTTCCTTTTAGCCAAGTCTTCTCAGACCAGGAGTAAGTCCCAAAGAGAAACAGCAGGGTTGGCTCCTTCAAATGCAAGGGCCTGAGGCAAAGTGAGAGCCTGGTAGTGCTGCTTTCATCTGGTTCAGCTCAAGCAGAGACACACTTCTCAGCAGAGGAATGCAAGGCCATTGCCACCGGGTCAAGTCCTGGGAGGGGAGCGTGGGCAGTGCCCTTTCATTCCACTTTCACAATGTAGTGGGAAAAAAAGACACCCACCCATGTACTTGCATGCACGTTCCCGCTCCCACACGTGCACAAACAGTATGTGCATGCACATGTCCTTTCCAGTGTTTGCCAAGCTACCTAAACCACTCCGCTTTCCTCTTATAGGTTTTTTATTTTGAACGCCAGCTAAGGCAGGTTTTTTTCTGAGCCGGAAAGGAACTATCAATAACAAGAGTTTCTGTCTCACTGAAACAACACCTGACTGCTTCATATGCATTGCCTGTGCTGCTGGGTAGCCACTCCTACTTCACAAGCACATTCTTCTGGCATTATTTCTGCTGTTATGAATTTTTCACCATCCTTCATCACTATCTAAAATGAACTGATGCTAGTTTTGGGAAAAAAAAAAAAAGGCTGAAAAACGCAGTTCAAATAAACTTATCTGAGCCTTCAAAAACATTTGATGCATTATCAAAATAGAAAAACAGCTTTAAGAAAGCGTTTTCTAGGTTACTGTGTAATCATAAAGACACACATTGTACAAATAATTGAAACTGCAATGGGAATGTGGCAAGGGCAGTGCCAAATGATGCGGGGATTCTGCTGATCAGAATTCTCATCTAAGCCTATAGTTAGTTTTTAACTGTGTGATTTACCCTGAAAAAAATCCTTAGATCAGGTTGTTTATCTGAATTCCTTGAGTTGAACTACTGCAATGGGGCACTTAGAAACATGGTCCCAAATTTTGCCTCAGTCTCATTGCTTTCTGACCAAGAATTCTTTGGGGAAAACCTGGAAAATGCAGATGTGGACTGTGTGTCTGGTTATCTGTGGAAGTAAATGAGCAAATGAGAAGCCCAGAAGAAAAGATTTAGATTGGGTGAGTTTGATAATTGATTTTGTGAAATCTCCTTGTTTCCCAAACTGAATACACGTTTACTTCCACAAACAGAAGAGTCGTACCCTCTCAGGCCATCTCCTATATTTCATCATCTGTGCTCCCTGTGCTTGTGCAGTCTCAGGAATGCGTACTGCATCCTTCGTTACTTTGACTCTCTCTAAACTATGGAAACATTTTCTTATTTTTGTTATTAAACTCCTGGAAGGCCACAGAGTATAAAGGTGATGCTGGCAGTGCTTTGTCTTGCCATTCCATTTGGAGTTTGCACCAGACCAGCCACGCTAGACTGCAGTGTTCAATCTCATCACAGCTTATTGGAGCTGGAAGCAAATTGGTGATAACACTTTCCCTTGCTTTCCTTTCATCACTCGGCGTATGCTTTGGTATCAGCACAGCAGCCGTTTTGACTGAAGGAAAGATGGAGTCACCATTAACAATATTCTCAAGAGGATGCTGTTGTGGACTTCCTGGACCTCCAGGTGTTAATGCACATTTCTGTAGCCCTCACTTTCCCTTTGGCTGTGTTTGAGCAGTTCTCACTGACTTCAAGTCAGTGGATAATCACATTTAAAAGCAGTGTTAAGTCCGAGACAAAGTGTCTATACCATTCCAAAACAAAGAGACATATGTATATAATTAGTTTTGTTAGGATGATGAAGTGTATAGATTTTTAGAAGTAGCTGGATTTAGGTTTTACATATAACCACTGGCTTATCAAAAGACTCTCACAAAGCATGAGAATATTTTTCAGGCTCTGAACAAAGCTGGTTTTCATGTCACCACATTATAGCAGCCAGCACAGGGATTACTACCTTCTGATAAAATGTAGCCCATAGGTATCTGTCATGGTTTAAGGTCACCCAACCAGAAACGAAGCAACCACATAGCCATTCTCTCATTCCTAAACCCTTCCGGTGGGGTAGGGAGGAGAAAATAAAATAAAAGGCTCAAGAGTCAATACAAAGGATAGGGAGGACTCACTCACCGATTATGGTCACAGGCAAAAGACAGATTCTACTTGGGAAACAAAATCAATATAATTTAAACAAAACCACCACCAATTCACCACTTGAATCAGAGTAGGACAGTGACAAATACAAACAGATTTTTATATACCTTCCCCTGCCTCTCCCTTACTCCCAGGCCCAGCTCTGCTACCTCCCCCCCATCAGCAGCTCAGAAAGGCAGGGAAGAGGTGTTGCAGTCAGTCACTCCCAGTCTGTTGCATGTTGTTTCTGTCACTCCTTCTTCCTCAGAGGGAAAATTCATCACAGTCCTCCTCTGTGGCAACATGGCATCCCTCCCGTAGAAGACAATCTTCCATGAACTTCTTCCACCATCATGGGTCTCTTCCACGGCAGATAGTCCTCCCAGCAATGGGCCACTAGAGTGCAGGCTTTCCTCAGAGTCATGGATTTCTTCAGGATCAGCCCTCTGATCCAGCTTGGGGACTTCCATGGGCCACCTGTGGGATTCTTCCCCACTGTGACAGGGCTGTAAGGCCTCAGCCTGCCATCTCACCACGGGCTGAAGAGGAATAGTTGCTCCTGCATGCTGCCCCCAGTCCTTCCTCATTGAGCTCAGTGTCCACATGGTTGTCTCTCTGTCCCACTCCTCTCCAAAACAAAAGAGCTCCCAAAACAAAGGAACCTGACAAAGAGGCTTTCCCTTCTTAAATATGTTATTGCAGAGGTGCTCATTGGCTTGGCCTTGGCCAGAGGCAGATCTGACTTGGAACTAAATTTGCTTCTCAAAACCTCTTACAGGAGCCATGCCAGTAGCCCCGTCCCTTGCTGTCAAAACCCCTCCAGACACAAACCTATTTTGTGGGTTTTGGTAGCAGAGTACCTTTTACTTCTGACTTGCATTTAGCAAGTTTTTAAATCAGCTAGTTCCATTAAGTCACCTTGACTTCCTGCATAAGTTATACAATTGCATTCTCTAAATCAAGTATTAAGCTGGTATTATGGTGAAACATACCTTTTTAAAAAGACATTCGGATATGATTTGAAGACTTCAAGGGAGCTATGCAATTACTTTCAGTTGTACTGTGCTGGAGAATGATTCATTATTTTAAAATGTTTATTCTTTGTTTATTCTTACTGCAATACCTATGAAATTTTGGCTTGGTCTCAGACCTCATTACGCCAGGTTTCACAGGCACATAGAACAAAAAGACAGGACGACTTTCCAGTCTACATGATTATTCAAAGTGTTAAACCCTTTCTCTTGGCCAGACTCCTGCCCAAACCGACTTTGAATTCTCTTGCAGGCTGTCTTACTGGGCTTACATATTTCTCTTGATTTTCTCCACAAATTCAAGGTTTAGTGATTTGTTATTTTGTTATTTGTTATTCCAAATTGCCGTGGAAGAGCTGTGATTAACCACACTGGTATAACAAGTTTTTTCCAGAGTGACAGATTAAATTTTGGGTAAAGCTAATTGTAATATGGTGATACCTTTCTGTATATGTACTTACACCTCTGGGTCTGCAGAGCCTGATATTTTAAAGGATTCGGTAGAACGGATATAGATGATTGTGTTGCTAATGAAGAAAAACTAATGAGCTGAGTGTGCAGTTCAACCAGACAGTGCCAACAGTAACACTTGAAAATTACTTCGAAGTTCTCTTGGACAAAATGTGTGTGTTTGGATGGGGGGTATAAGTGGAAAAAAAGAGAAAATCAAACAAAGCAGCAAAGTACATATCTGTTCACATTTCAGCACCCATATGTTGTACTCTACAAGCACTTTTACCTCTGCTCCACCACAAACTCTGTATTTGAATACATAGTCATTTCACAGCCTGCTCATCTGCTGTTGGTATTTCTCAAGTCTGATTTCATTGCTACATACGTGAGTTATATCAAGACTGTTATATTAGCTTTTGCAAATGGAGGTAAGACTACAGTGAGAAGTGGAGTTTGTAGATATCACAGACTTTCTTTATAACTTTAAAATATAGTGGGAGGATGTTCTTGTGAAAAAAAAAAAAAAGGTGTAATTTTGAATGTGGAAAAAAAATTATTTTCTCTATAAATAATTAATAAATTAAATACTTAGATTACATTCTGTTATTAAAGTTTTAAAGAGGAATGTCTGTATTATGCAGGTAAAATGAAAGCTTTATGTAAATTGGGAACAAACCAGATTTTTAGCAGATTTTCACAAGTTCAGCATTTTTCCTTACAAAACAGAACGAAATACATGAAATTAGAATTTCCTCTGAAGGAAAATGGTTAAAAATATTTGATTGCTTAGGTAATTTCCTTCAGATAAAACTAAAATTTTCTGATATCAGTTTGTGTGGTTTTTGTATAAAGGCTGACAAAAATAAAACAAGAGAACTTGAAAAGATATCCAAAAACGATAAAACATGTTATTTTTCTTCTCTTGGGTTTCTTACCTTTGCACAAATCATCTTGCTTGTGACAACTTTGCCAAAGAGGAAAAAAAATCTCTATAAGATTTCTAGTGAGCTTGAGATACTGGAGAAATATGTTGGAAGTGAAGCCTATGAAATACTAAGTTTTAAAAGAATGTCAACATCCAGCTCAGCTCTACCTGACAGACTAGGTCAGTGGCAACTGACCAGAGAACGGTAACAACTTTATGTGCAAGTTCTAGTGATAGGCACGAGATAAATTTATTTGATAAATAATGTGACCAGGTGCAAGTCTAAGAACAGTATTTCTAAATATCTCCTACTTCCCTGAGGGGAGTGTAGGAAGGGATTAGTCTCCAAGAGTGTCAGGGGCACAGAGAAGAATTTTATTGTGCTGCCAAATAACTTAAGATTTGTTACTGCATAAACTCATACTGAAATTATATGATATCATGCATTTGCCAGAAAAATGATGTGGACCAGTTTGTTCTCCAGATGATTTCCTTAAGACCTAATGACAGGTTTTTGGTTAAATGTTTTCAAGTAGCTGGGTGTATAATGCTAGCATTTGATTATAGCTGAATTATAGTAAACACTTTGAAGTAAAAGTGTCTGTCGTAGTCATTCTGTAATCATGGAACTATGAAAACATAAAGCTGGAAAGGACATCAAGAGGTCATCTAGTCCAGCATACTACATTGAGCAGCATCTAGTATTCATAGGCAAACATACAAATACAAGCATCTATTGGCAAGCAAGATCAGGATATTTCATGTACTCTCTGGAGTCATGTTTGACTTCCCAGGCGTCTGCAGAACTTCCAGCATTTGGATTTCTCTTGCTGTGTGGTGCAGCAGGTCTGTCTTCTTTTTATTTTTATTTTTATTTTTTTTTCCCCTAATATCTGGGCTTCAAATGTAGAAAATCAAAGAAAACTACATTTTATATACAGTAATTGTGGTGGAAACCTCTAGACAAAAGTAGCTTTGCTTTTTCATCTCTTACCTGGAGCTTGGAGGTCCTCCAGTAGATATTGATCCAGAATTGAACAAACCTGTTTTAAGATCTCTTTCTCATTTTGAATAACTTAGATTTTAAAACCTTTGAATGTCTGGTGTAAAAATTAAATCAAGTTTCTGTGTGTTATTTCAAAAGAAAAACTTTGCCAAATGCCTCCTCTTTTCTCCTTCAGTTACTTATTTGTGGGTTTTGCTCACGGCTGTGAGCTGACTTCAACTTTCTCTTTGCTTTGAGTATTCAAAAGAAGAATGGGTTTACTTGTCTGGTAGTGCCTGCTGAGAGGGAAGCAATTACTGCTAGAGGTACAAATTAGCAAAGGTTTAAGTCCTATTGGAGCAAGAGTGTAGCCAACAGCATTTGCAATAAGAATAGTCAGTAAGACTCTTTTCTTAAGTATGTGTCATTTTTAGAACAGGCCAGCACTTAAAAGTCTAAGTTGTGCTGAAAGTTAGTCCTAGATCGACATATCTTGTCAGTCAAATTGGAAATGTTCCATAAACCTCCTCATGTGAAACATGCAAAGTCAAGCACTTATCTTTTGAGTGTTGTCTACATGCATATTCAGGTTATGATATGTTTTTATATTACAGATGCTTAAGCCAGAGTCTTTTTTTGCCTTAGATATGCCTAGAAGGTGTGCTTCTTCCTCCACATGCCCACATCCTTCACATCATCTCAGCTACTCAGCTGAATCAGAACATTTAACCAGTAAAGTGAAACATTTTGGCCCAAACCAGAACTCTTTGTATATTATTTTATTCATAGTTTTGGGGATAATGTTCCATTATTTTTTTCCACTAATTTCTCCAGCTCTTGTAAAACAATATGAAGGTTGCACTCAGCTTTGACCTCGTAGTACCGTTTGTGCTCTTTTCCTTGTGGTACTTTGGAATTTCCATTCATGTTAACTAATAATTTATCTTCATAAGTCTATCATGATCTTGACAGCTTCTGGAGTTATTTTTTTCATCTTTTATCATCACCATCTCTCAGGAAGCATATTTTTGCCATAGACATCTGTCCTTAGATTTTGAACAGGTACTGAAGTTGCTGCTCTTTTAATTCCTGAGCACAAACAGAATGCAAATTATAATTGCTTAAGTATTTCATGGTTAGACTGTGGCTTCTTTTTGAATCTAGATAGTCAAGAGACTTTCAAACAGTCAAGAGGCTTTGGCACTCACACTGACTACTGATCTACCTCTATTGTCAAAGTCAGAGGACACCGATGACCCCTGCCCTGCAGGGGTCAGGTCTTCTAAACCAAGATTTAAAATACTCTGGCACCTTCACTACATTCAGTTAGAAATGTTGAGCTCTTTGGTCCCTGATGGTCACTACCAAGGCTCAATAAAACCAGGATTCTAAGGTTCTAGTTTGGTTTATTCACAGAACAAATGCTCTTTGGTATTTTCCAATATCTGTGTGTTCCAGCTGACAGAAAATTAAATGGATATCTCTAGATGATGAAGAGATGGCCCAGATGCATTATAGGTTATGTTATGAATGATTATGAGATGACAAAAGTAGTTTTTGAGATAAAGGTGTGCACCACCAGAGGTTAAACTGTAGCCTTACTAAAACTGTATGATACAATTATAACATGAAGTTCTGGGGTCTAAACCATCAGCCCTGATTGGGGTTGACATATGGATGATGTCCACAAACAGGCAGGAAAGACCTTCATGGCTGTTTTTCACCCAGGGTCTGGCCAGCCTTGGGTGGGAACCAAGTAGAAGATCACCATCAGGTGCTCCTCCCTCAGAATTAACATCAGGTGTCCTGCCTCCAAGTTAAAAGCATAAAAGCGGGCTCTGGCTGCAGTAGTGTTTGCTTATGTGGTAAACATGCTAGGTAGGATGTCTAATAACTGGAAGGGTTCACCAACTGCCTGTTGTAGGCAGAGCTCCCAGTGATGGCAGGACATCAATATGGCTGGGAGCAGAGGGAGGACTACATCTGTACTAGTGGCACTGTTTAATGGCCATGGCTATGCAATTGGAATTGTACTGGTCATTTGGTTCCTTGGTCAATTTGGTCCTGTGTCCACTGCATCTTGCACTGTGAGTGAATATATCAACCTTTTTATTCCTCTGGTGGTTGGCCACCTCATACATCTATGTATAGTTTAGAATCAGAAGGAAAGGTATGTCCTGTATGCTGTTTATTGATGATAATATTATTCCTATTGGGGTATGCAGTCAGCAAAAGATAACATTATTTGCAGCATCTACTGTGCATGTAGAGTGGAGCTGTCTAGAAACTGCAAGCTTATAGGAATGTTGTATGTATGATGAAATAGGAACATGAAAGAGAAAAGTCTTGTAGTGAGAGCTAATATTTTTTGTTAAAGCAGCATGTACTTTTTGTCCTCACAGTGCTGGGAGGACATGCATGTTCTGTCTCCTTCTGGTTGCTAGGTAGGTAAGAGTTGCCTTTGACTGTAGAAGTGCCTGCAGTAGAAGTTTGGACAGAGAGAACACAGAAGAAGAATATAGAGGAGCCATGGTCATTAGAAGAAAAGTTTCTTTCTCCTTCAGTACTCATCCATATGCATTAATGTTGTGGGTGATCCCATGCACTTCATATACTTAATAATTAACTAAAGGTAAAACTCCTGTTATAGCTTCCTCTGAAAGATAGAGTGGGAGGAGTGGTGTCAGCACAGTCATGACTGTAGATCCAGAAGCTATATTCCTCCACAATAACCTTGCTAAGGAAAAGAAAGATGAGTAAGATTCTGTTTTGAGTGAAGGGGGAAAATAAATCACAGAAGTCTTCTATGAACTTTAGCTGTCTGGAAACTGATCAGATCTTCAAACTTGTTCTAACCCATGCTAAGAGTAGCAGCACGGATGGGTATGGAGTGGTATGAGCTGAAACTGTTCCTTCAGTAATCATGTTTGGCATAACCCCTTAAGGCACAAAAGAAAATACTGCCAGGTACAGTTTATAACTATATTTTGTTGGTTTCCTTCACTTCTTTAACTTTCCTCATCTTGACATCAAGAACTTAAGCTTTTTCTTTCCTTGAATAAACTTTTGGTTTTGCTTTTAAGCTTGTCTGGTGAAAAGTCTGAATCAGGATAAAGATTCAAAAAAAAGTGCTTTTCTGGAGACTAACTAATGCAGTAAAACTGTTTGTACAGGCAACATTGTTACTCCCTGCCAGAAGATGTCTTTTGCCAGCATATGAGGGCTAGTTTGACAGTGCTATGAGCAACTATTAGGGTTTAGTGGCTGAAAGATTATTTATAGCTGCAGATCATCAACATGCTAGTTTTTAAATTTAAATAAATTAGATGATGTTGAAAACTTCACTCAAAATCTTCATTAATTCTAAAAAAATTCTGTCAAATCTCATGGTTATTGAAAGCAGAAACAAACTTTAGAATCAGACAATGTCTATGATTTACCAGAAGGATTATGTAGTTAAACTTCTGAAAAAATGCCCTAGTAACAAGTTCTGGTCTTCTTTTTTAAATGTTGAATTTTTTGTTTTCCCTCACAAATCCACTATTATCTCACTACCACTCTTTCTAAAATCACCTGTCATCAGGAGTGCAAATGAGCTGAATCATGGATTTGAATCTCTTCTTAAATTCTATGGTTCTTCGAGAAAGAACTTAGTAGAACATTAGTTGTGAATGCATTACTATTCTGACTGGGGTTTGTTCCTGTACTTTTATGAGGACGAAAAATTTTGCTAGACTAAGGCTACAAGTGATTCTGTTCCTACAACCACCAAATTAAAGGTCATCTTGAAGAACAGGAATGAAATCTTTCTTCGTAAGCTGCTTCAGAAATTTATGAATGCGTTGTGCATGTTCATTTATGTCTGTTGCACTGGACTTTTTAATCCACTTGATAATACAAGCTTAATGTCTAACTTAGTTCTCTTGGCTGGCACATACCGATTAATTTAAATTCAGCAAATGATGCAGAAAATCCTTAATTTACTAGTTTTGTCTATGGCTTAATTGGAACAAAAAAAAAATTGAGTAGTTGGTGAAAGTAAAAAAGAACTAATAAAAAATAATCAATCTTTTATCTTCTACCTCTTTCCCCAAGGAAACAAGTTCAAAATTGGCATCTTTTTTAAATTAAGGCTAATGATCATCAGATTGGAATGCTTGTAAACTGAACATCTTCATCATGCACAGATACTAAATACTGGATAACTTAGAAATTCTAGTGCAAAATACTCTATTTTCAAGAACTCTTTCCAAGATTCAGTCAGCCACAACATCATTGTTGTTTGTCACACTGAATATCAGCTTTGAGCACTGTACAGGTAAGTTAGTTGTAAGAATTTGAAGTTGTAAGGTTTGAGTCTTTTCATTTATAGGCAGTCTTCAGCGGAGTCTGTGTGTTACCTGCTGTTTGATGCAGCTGCCCTTTGAACTGCTTAGTGTCATTTCCTATTCCTCTAATCCTATAATCCTTGTCAAGTGAAAAGCAGCTAAATAACAAACATGTTAGCAGAAAAAAAAGTGGATGTCTAGGTCTTGACATTCTAGCCTGAGGTTACTTTGTACTTATGTCACTCTGCTCTCTGCACACTGAATTTTCCAAAATCTTGAAGCAGAACCACTCCACTATCTTCCCGTCACACTTTCTGTTATGTATGCTACAAAAGACTCCAAACTCTAATGCTGCTTGTGACATGAGCCCACTAGCAAGCATAGTTGAAGAAGATGACTTGGAAAGTAGGGAAGCATGAATAAATCAATCCCCACTGATGCTTCTTGCAGGATGAGTGTTGTTTCTTCAAGTCCTACCAAGGTTAGCAGCTGGCATTGACTTTGTGGGTTGAAATAAGCCATGATGTTTTCCCTGCATTCTTAGGAGTGGTTCTCTCTTCTGTTTCCTCCAGAGTTCAGCTTTGAGTCAGCACCACACTGCAGGCAAGCAGCTTCATCCACCCAGGAATACCCCAGTCTGTACTCATGCTGTTAACTGTTTCTCTCACTGCCTTTTCCACTCAACACTCAAAAACTTCTGCAGAGTTGCCCTTGAGGAAAGGAGCAGCTTCCCCCTTCCTTCTCCTTTCAAAAAGTTTCAGTGTGACTCAGAGTGCAGCAGACAGAGTGAGACAACCTTCTTGGTTGCCACTCATGCAACTGCTTTAAGAGAACAGGAAATATACAATGGGTTTATACAGCAAACGGGAAACAATCTATCATTTGTAACCAAAACACTACAGGAGCAAAGCACTCCAAAATAAGGCAGTTTTAGTAGCAACATGGATTTAAGAAGACTTTATTGCAGTTTATAGAAGTTGAGTTTTGTCCACTATTATTTCATCTTTTCTGGGAAAGATTGGTTTGTTCCTTTCAGCATGTAGGCATTC
Source organism: Merops nubicus (assembly GCF_000691845.1). NCBI lineage: Eukaryota > Metazoa > Chordata > Aves > Coraciiformes > Meropidae > Merops > Merops nubicus. The sequence continues at coordinate 24,752 of NW_008596939.1, read as the reverse complement.
TGACATCCAAATACTTTTTTTTTTTTGTGAATTTCACAATGGACAGAGCTTTCCATCAAGTAAAACCCCTTCCATTTAGAGTCCCTCCAGCACCACTGGTCTTCAACAGGGTGCTATGAGTTGTAAGAGCTTATTTTATATGAGTTGGGCTAAACTTGTTTCCTGATGTAGGCAATTCCTTGAACACAGAGCTAGCAATATATATCTAAATAACTTCTCTTTAATAATACTTCACTAATTGTTTCAAATCAGTTGTGGATTACAAAGGCTAAGCAATTCCTATTCCTGTCGTTGGACAAATAAGATATTAAGGAAGTTATTGTTATGGTCTTTTTCTGTGATATTCTCCTCTAGTCTGTAACTTTTTTGACTCAGATTCTGTCACTTTGCATGTGCTACTACAATACCTGTCTCCCACCTTCATTAGGGTGTTTAAATATCAAGACAATACAACAGAAATTAATAGAGTTTGAAGTATTTTATTCTGCAACTGCATAATCTTTATAGAAACACAATGATTTCTTTTGTTTGCAAATCTGGATTTTAGGGAGCAGAAAGTAATGTCTGTTTTTCCCAAACAACAAGGGAAGGAGGAAAGTATGATTTGCTATTGGCATTCATTCTACCGTTATAAGAAATTTGTGTCTCCTTTGTTGTCAAAATAGACAGCTGAAATGGAAAAAGCCAGATAAAACTGAACCAGGTCAAGAGAGAGAGAATGCTTTAGAAAAACTGTTCTATATTGAACACTCCTGGACATCCAATATATCGGCAAATTAAAGACAGGTAAGAAAATTGTTTAGCTAGTCAACACCAGGTTGCAGCTACTTAGTCCCTGTCAGCCCTATGCCTGTTTACTTGATGAGTGAGGAAGGAGGTATGTTCATAGATAGAGCTATGAACCCTCACAAGGCAGGTGGCTGTTGCCTGTCAGCTGTTTTCTGGCCACATAGATGAGTCTGGAGCAGTGCACAACCTTCAGGCAGTATTTTGTATGGGCCTGGCTTAAATTAAGTGCATGTTTATTTTCAGAAAGTTTTGATTCCTTCAATACTATTGATTACTGAAATAGCATTAGAGTAAGAATAAATATAAATAAATGGAAAATGCCCTTAATGTTGTTTCAAATATTTTTACATTTATCATTTCAGTTATGTTTTCTGTAGAAAATTGCAGCCCCCCCCCCAAATATACCCAGTACATGTTACTGGAGAAATCTGTATACTTGCAGCACTGAAACCTGCAACTCCTTGTTATATAAATGTACTTATATTGCTCTACAAATTGAGCTCCTGGTCTCCTTAGCAACACAGACTGCAAAGAACTTAGCAGCCTGGTGTTCTGTTGCATGAACAAGCTTCCAAGTCAACTGGAAGATTTTTGGTTTAGGATTCAGAACTTCTAGAACAGTTCAAGCTACTGGTGAGGGAGATTCTTCTTTTGCAGGTAGTCTCATAAAAGCTGTAGTTCACTGAAATGTATAAACAATGAACCAACAGGTGTTTCTGAGAAAAAGAGAAATTTCATGGCCAAATACGAAGCCTTCCCTTCTTCCTCTCCATCCCATGCCTCATACTGTAGAATAAAATATTCTACTACTGAAACTCATTTCTTTAACATAGCTCCCCTTAATAACTTACTTCATGATGTAAGAATGTATACAAGAATAACCCCATGTATTTCCCAAAATTCTAGAAATTAAAGCTTTTTTCTTATAAGACAGAAATGTGAGAAATCTTATTTATTATTATACCTGTCAATGCTTCTGAGGTACTACTATAAGAGTAAACATTACCTAATACTATCATACCTGTATTTAGCCACTGAAGTTTTAAATTGGTTCTGGAAATGAAATCCTCCTTTTAAATCATTCCTTCCCCAGTCCCTTTTAGTTAGCTTAGGGTTTTGTTAGGAGTTTTTGTCTTGTTTTTAAACTTAATTTTCATGCTAATTCCACACAGACACAAGGTAACAATGGTTTCATTTAGATTTAAGACTGAGATTATTCCATTATTCCATTCCATGCCACTGTACTCCACTGTATGCTCTGATGTTACTGAAGTGACAAGGAAGTCACTAATGAAGGCAACATCATGTGCACTAACATTCAAATATTATGTTACTTAAAACATTTACAGTTTTCATCCTGCCTTTGCCTCCAAAACAGGCGAGTGGGAAAAGTGATAGAGCAATAAGATCACTCTGTAGTTCTAGACAATTTCCTTTTTCCTATGTATTTAAATCCACAGGGAATTATCCCTCTATTTAAAGTGAGGCCCACTACATGAAGATGGGCAAAGGTTCAGCTGAAGGGAAAGAAAAATATGTTCTTGTACTAGGAGATTTTCCTGCCTGAACAAGCAGCAAATAGCTCTGTCTTATTTGCTGGTAAGGTCTGGGACATGGAACAACAGGTAAGCATGTGTCAAACAGACATACCCAAATCATGAATTTCCCTCAGCGAAGGAAGTCAGGATGGTTTTGTTTCCTTTCTTGGGTTTAACTTCTATGATTGAAGCCTTCATGTGAAGTTACATTGCCCCTGTGCTGATAACACCAGACTATACACATTTCTCTGCCCAAGCTCTGGGAGCATGTTGTGTTGATACTCTGACTTCTCAGCAGCAAAACATGGCTGGGTCTATCACCACTTTATTAGTATTTCTGTTCCAGAGCAATGCAAAACCACCGGCCCCAGAAGACTAAAGAAGGGGAAAAACAAACAAACAAACAAACAAAACAACAACAAAAAAATAACCAACCAACCATTTAGTTAGATTTTCCCACCACATCCACTTGGATCCAAGGGACTTGCTGAACACTCTGCTGCCTCCAGGTAATGTAGGGGAAAGGCTTCTCCAGTCTGTAACAAACTCCTGCTGGCAGGGGTTTGCTCATGTTACTGTAACGCTCTATAAAATAAAATTTAGTCTGACAAAAAACAGCTGCAAGTGACCAGCAATACCAGTTTCTGATGAAAACTTGAATGACTGGATATGCTGGGTATGATTTTTAAAAAAAAAAAAAATGCTTCTTTTGTGTAGCTTGTAAGTTCAGTTTTATAGCAAAATCGTAGACAAAATAGAAGTAAATTATTTTACAAATTGATTTTATGGCTCTGTCACTTACAGGATATGTACTACCTTGAACCTAGCAGCACACATGCCGTTTTTTATGGTTAATCCATAAACAAATCTTAATTAGTGCAAATATCTCAAATTGAAACTCATAAGATCTTCAATTCTCCTTTTTTCCCTCTGTTCATCAGAATGAATTCAGAATAGGAGAAGTTGTTTCCAGACCTCTCATTGCAAGCTAAATAAAAAAACAGAAGTAATAAACAGGAAGACTTTCCTTTCTGTATACTTTTTCCCAGTCTCTTTTACCAGCTTCTTGACCTGAAAGTAATTCCATTTCCAATGAGAAGCTGCTCTAATAAAAAACATGGAGAAATTTCGAAATGCTGCCAAATAGATGTTAAATCAGCATCGCCTTACTGGCTATTTTGGACAATGGTAGTGCATTAGAGAGATCTCATTTAATGTTTTGTGTTTGTACGAGTCATCATAACTCACCCTTCATTCACTTCAGGCAGTTATGTGGTTATGGAGTGATGCAAGGCCTGATTTAATTGTCCTCTACTTATGCAAAATACTAGTTATGAGTAGTTATTTGTCTTGGTAGTAAGTGATGGCTAAATGTATTATTCTACAAAATGATTTATTAATCAAAGATCAGAGAATTCAAACAATTCAAACTGTGTTCAGTCTGTTTATGGATTCATTTCATTTGCATCTTATGTTTATGGATGGGCTTATTTCAAAAACAAAAAGCAAAAAAGCACCAGAAATTAATTTGTGGAGTTTAATAGAGACAATAGGTTGAGACAAATCCTCACCTATGGCTAGCCTTATTGAAAACTACCTGAATCTGAGTGCACTCCTAAACCACAAAGAAAAATAATTAGGTTTTCCTCCCTATAATTAAAATCTGCACTGTAAATGCATATACATGTGGGATTAGAGACACATTTCCATGTGAAACTTTACCTCTGGCATTTCCTGACTTTGGGGTACATAACTGTTCAGTCTTCTTGTGTTCTTAACTTGGTGTTTTTACTTTTTTGAATGGAATGTTTATTTGTGCTGGAGACAGATAATGATCAAGCATCTGTTTGTGGATACACACAACACATACCAGCCAACTGCTTGCAGGTTTCACCAGGGCAGGAACGCCCTGGTTTTGGGTCCAGAAACACCAACTCCTACTCGACCATACTGTCCACTTTTTCATAACTAGACTATAAGATATATTCCTTCCAGCAGAGGGCAGTGGAATGGTAGATGTATGTATAAAACCCAGTATTTTAATCTATTTTGAGAGGCAAAATTCAGATAGTCACTGAAAAAAATTGAAATTAAGTTGACAATAAGCAAGAGATACCATTTGCATTTGCCCTTCAGGCATAATGTGACTTTGCTTTGGCTTTATTCCAGGAAATACAGAAGAGACTTTTTGATTAACAATGGTATTCTATTATGAAAAACACTCTAGTGCTTAAGAATTAATAAAAAATTTAATTTCTGAACTAGAAAAAAAAAGCATACTAAATGCTTTTATCACAAAAAGTCTCAATTTTGCATGGCCTGTTTTAAGGTGCATCTTTTTGACAAATATTTTTTTCTCTTGAGGAAAAGACTGGATTAGTACTTTCTGTCAAAAGAATAAGATTATTAGCTATTAAGATACTGGCCACAGTATTGCTTATTATTAAAAAAAACTATGCAGACACATAAAGGAGCCATGTCTTAAAATAGCTTTTTTTTCCATTGCATTTTCTTGTAGAGTATCCACTCTGATAGTTTGATGCTCAACATCTGAGGCTCACCAGCTTTGGTGGTATATGCTTAAAGTCAGAAGCAAATGCTAAATGAACATGCTTTACTCTCATACAGGCAGAGATTCTGCCTGTAGATTACAGGTGCCTTTAATGTCCATTTAACACTGTTTCTAAAACCAGAATCTGCTTCTGTTTGGCACTTTTTATTGACTAAATTTAAACCAGGCAGTTTGTGCAGTAAAATCTTCTAGGTAGTATAGTCATCCTGGGGGGGAAAAAAAAAAAAAAGAAGAAAAAAGAAAAGAAGAAAAAAGAAAAGAAGAAAAAACCCCACACAACCACCACCACCACACACAAAACAAACAAACAAACAAACAAAACCCAAACAAACAAACAAACAAAACCACACACACAAAAAAAAAAAAAAACAAAAAAAAAACCCACAAAAAACAAACAAACAAACAAACAAAAAAAAACAAAAAACAAACCCCAAACACCACCCCCCAAACAAAAAAAAAAAAGAAAAAACACCCACAAACTGCTGAAAGAAGAGGGGTAGCAAAGAAACCAGAGCTTTTAATTTATAGTAAAAAGATATATTGACATGACATTGAATTATCTGTGGTTTTTTCCCTAGGTCAGTATCATACAGAATAACTGTATTCTACATCCTCACTACTGATCAACTGAATCAGTTGCTAGTTCAGGGTGATGGGTGATACACCACGTTGGTCTATTCCTAAAATGAAATAACTCCAAAGATTACTTTCTAAATATGCTAGGATGTTTTTTCATATTGTAATATCCTCTAGAATTAACCAATATGCAACTTTCTCATGATTTTGTATGATTGTCTTTTGCACTTTTTTTTTTAGGATGCATTTTACATTTTCATAACATTTTATAACCTTTTCCTATTTCCTTTGCATTTATGTGAACAAGATGGTTGGCAATGAATAGTCACCTACTGAGTTCTAGATATGAATGTAAAATTCTAGCTGTGCATAAGCAACGTTCTGAACTGGATTCATTAAATGCATTTCAGATTTGAGATATTACCAGTAAGCAAAGAATCAAATTTCCAGTTCCAGCTATTTACTTTATGTAAACATCCTGGCTGCAGATTAACCACAAAAATGTGGGATGAAATCATGTTCTTCATCTAAATCTACAGTGACTATCTAGGCAAAAGAAATATGTTGTTCTTTACCGGTATAGCTCAAAACTCTTGATGAGTTTTCAGTCTGTTTTGTTTTGCTTGCCTTATATCTTCGTCGATCCATAAATATCAGCCTTTAATGTATATTGGCCTTTCTACTAAAGTAGCTCTGAAGCAATAGATGGAGCCTGTTATTAAGTAAATAAATCTGCTCTTAACTTCCAGAATTATAAATAACATGAACAATCTCAGGGCAACCTTGAGGGTAAGCCAAGTCTTAGCACAGCTTCTGTGACCTTGCATGTCAGCATCTGTAGCCTTTGTCAGTGTTTGATTCATGTACGGCATGGAATTTCTTGAATTTTACCTTTTTTTTTTTTTTTTTTTTTTTTTCCTTTTTTGCTATGTACTAGCAAAATTTTAATCATCAAATATTTCCACGCTGCATAAGGAGGTTTGCTTGATAGGTCTCTGACAGATAATTCCTAACAAAGAGAATTACACAAATTTACTCTGGTACAAGGTAAACATTGTAGTCGTATTATAGCTTCTGTGAGCTGAAGCCACTGTGCTCACGATAAAAGTTTATCTTCTCTGACCTACAACATAGGACACAGAGCCAGAAATAAAGCTTTGCTTATATGCGGAGTAGTGAATAATGACAGTTTTGTAAGAACTAATCCTCTTCCCACTGCAGTTCTGTACTTCAATTAAGTGAACTTTAATGAATGTCTAATTTTAAACATGCAATTAGTCAAGAGTGAGAACAATAGATCTACCTGTGCTTAATTTCCTTAACGTGTCAAAGCTGTACTGACTTCAACAGAAGTATAATAAAGTTTCTGCAGTTCAGTAGTTACTGGAGAAAAGCTAACTTACATCTTCAATGGAAGACTGAATTAAACTTTTACATAATAAAAGGTATTCAGAAAACCTTAGTAAATGTTCATTCATGTTGCCCTTTGACTTTCTTAAGAATTGGGCCAGCAGCAGCAAGATGCTTCTCTCATTATCTCTACTGGGTTCAATTATTTCAAGTAGAAAAAAACCACTGCTTTAATTTTACAGCTCTTGAATTTTTTCTGGACCAAGGCACTAATTTTTGAGGCAAGTATATCAGCAGTATTTTAAAAACCCACAGCTAACAGGTATATAATATCATTCTGTCTTTGATTTTCATCGTTGTTAATCCCTGATACTTCTGTAAGTATACAAGATTTTTTTTACTTGCTGTGTCCACTTTATGATTGTAACATATCTACTCTTGCTGGCGATAAATATCTAGATGTTATGTAAGGGCTAGAAATGCTGCCCAATCATCCAGTTCTTGTGTGTCAACAGGAATATGAATTCAAGGTGACATCCAGAGAGGTTCAAGAAGCTATTCAGAGAATACTTTTATTTCCACGTCAAAACTCTGCTTTGTGAAAAAGATCATTTTTTCTTCGGTCTTCAATATCTACTTCACATACTGCATTTCAGACTAGACATCTGATTGTACCATATTTGACAAAATTCACAACCTGAGTTTCAAGTTTAGAATTCTAAGTCTTAATAAGGGTACTTACATAATGAACCTATGGATGTCAAAAACTTATGGACACATAGAAACCTGTTTATTAAAAAACTTCCCATGACTGCTGAAGGATTCATTAAAGAGAAGACTTAACTGAACATGTTTGACATGCCTATAACATAATAGGTCCTTAAGCAAGATCTATGGAACATGTGACTATAGACTGTTGTGTAAAGATACATTAGTCTCTGAATATTTAACCATGCAATGGCTCTGCCGTATTTTTCTGGGTGCATTGTGATACTATTTACCAAAGTATTTTCTAATACTTTGCTAAAAAAATCTGCTTATGTTTTGGCTGATACACATGTGTTTTAGCTTTACCTTTGTTTGTTTCTGATTGTCATATATCCAATTAACAGAAGGCAAAATACTGCTTATATCCTTTTCTATGTACTACCCTTTCTACCATTTTAGTTCTGATGGGAATCAGAGGAGATATTACATTCTGTTATCTTTTAATTTCGTGCAAATTCACAAAGTTAAAATTGTAGAAGACTTCATTCAAGTACACATTTTTCCAGTACTTTCACAGCATTTTTATTTTCTCAAGCTCTTCCTGAAGGTGTATTTGTGTAGATTCCCTTCATCTTCATACATCCTTAGTTATCAAAATGCAAAAAGGATGTTTACTTTAATGAGAGTTTTCCTTTGCTTTTATTTCTGTCACTCCTTCCCCCATCCTTTATTCCTTCAACACTTGCTCAGGAAGTGTTTCTGTGTTCCATACATACTATTTTCTAAGAAATACATATTATCAGCTGTGTGAAACGGGAAAGGAGTAACAAATGTATCAAATGGTATTCATATCTGCGTGGGCAACCAACCGAGAGATGTATTTTCTATGAATATTTGTACTAGTAAAACTTAAATGTTTGCCTACAGGTGTGTTTAAAAAGTGCATTACTATGAATGAAGTAAATGGCTTTAATATCTCAGGCTGCTCTTTTAGGCTGTTCCCCAAAGAGTATGTAGCTCTCTCTTTGTTTGCACTTTGCTCCCAGCAAGAGCACTACTCAAGGAAGATGCTAAAATAGACATTAGATGCACTCGCAAGTATTTTTTACAGGTTGCCCTAGGGTCTTGGTCCCATTCAAATCCAGAGGCCTGAGTTTTCCACCTATAGCAAATATTGCTAAAGACAGTTGCTGAACACTTCGCTTGCTCACCACTCTGGGACCAGGATATGACTAGGGCATACACCAAGATTTGAGATCTCAGTTGTGCAGGCTACGCTCAGTCCTCCAATCTCATTTCTGTATTGGTTTTGGCTCTTGCTCTCTGATAGCACACATCCAGTAAAGCACAGGTTTCCAAGTGTGCCTCAGCATATTTGGCTCCCCAAAGCAATACAAGGCTTTCCTAGTTTCCAGCAAGATGTACATGAACGAAGAAGGCACACCGCTTTGCATTGTAGGTGGTTGTTCAGGTGTAAGTAAGGCAAATAAATAAGTAAATCTGATTTAATCAGATAAGAAATAGAGCATTTTATGCTAGTTTTACACAGACTCATCTGACTATGATATTTGACCATAAAGTAGACCATATCAGCGTAAAAATGGCGAAGAAAGAAGAAAGGGAAAGCAATCCAGAAAAATGTTACTTCGCAACATTCCCTTTCCCTGCGAAGATGAGAAACTCCATTTCAGCCATTGTTTCCTGTGGAGAAAGCACAAACAGGGTACAGGGGCTGAATGCCAGCACATCAAATAATGGGGCAAAATATGTGCAACAGTACGTGTCAAGCCCCAGGAGTGAAATCAATTGTGTCCTCAGTGCTGTATGCACTGAAGAGGTGACAAGGTTCATTCTTCTTCAGCTGGATGCTTCTAACAGTAGAGTTAATTCAGCACAGACAGAGCAGCTGAACATGAAGAGCATCGTTAGCGCATTGTGGCCTAGTAGATTAATTGCACAGCGAGCTAGGTTATTTGTCCACTGAAGTGCTGGGGTTTAAAGCCCCAGACCTGAATTGGGGTTGGCATATGGATAATGTCCACAAGCATGCAGGAAAGACCTTCTTGTTTGGTTTTCACCCAGGGTCTGGCCAGCTTTGGGTGAGAACTAATTAGGAGATCACCACCAGGTACCCCCACCTTCAGCATTAACATGAGGTGTCCTGCCTCCAAGTTAATAGCATAAAAGTTGGCTCTGCTTGTAGAGGTGCTGGCGTGAGCTTAACTATGTAGGATCTCTAGATGCTGGGAGGGCCTCCAAATTGCCCATTGTTGGTAGAGCCCTCAGCAATCATAGGACATTGATACAGCTGGGAGCAAAGGAAGGAATATATCTATAATAATGGTGTCATTCTATGGTCATGGCCATGCAATTGGAATTGCACTGGGTGCCTGGTTGGTTTGCTCTTGTCTCTGCTGCGTCTTGGACTGTGAGTGAACATATAAACCTTTTTGTGCCTCCAGTGGTTGGTATTCTCATATCCCTCATATATGATTTAGGACTGGAGGGAGGGATCTGGCTCATGTGTTGTCTGCTAATGATAATATCCTTCCTGTTGGGATTGGTGGTCAGCTGAAGACCCACATAGTTTTCCTGTATAATAAATGGAGGGTAATGAGTAATAGTTGTAGTCTGTTTGGAAAAAAATTAGTTGTTTGTTCACCACTTTGAAACCATAAATCAATACATGCTGTGAACGTGGTGTGCCACCTACAACTTCATTCAGCAGAGAGCAGCCCTTGATAGGAAAAGGTGGTGTCTCCCTCTGGCTCTTACATGCTGCCCTCTGTAGAATGTGGAAATGGAAGTAATTTCTTGGTCTTTGTTTTGAGAATAAATATGACACAAGGGGACTTATTTGCCACCTTCTGTGGACAAAGTGAGCAAAAACTAAATGGAACAAGAGGAAGGTTGAAATTATGGTTGCCTGGATCACTTTGACTTTCATGGAGATGCCTATTCAGTAAGCAATCAGGTGACACAAGTATTTTCTTGGTACTCCGAGGTGGTCTCCAAGCGCATCAAGCTGATGTTTTCAGACAAGCCTTTAAAACCAAAATGTATGTCTTTATGGAGCTCATTCTTAGTGTTTCTTCCAATGGTGGCCTTTGAATCCAAGGCTGAGGAGTCCAAATGAGATTCATTTATCTAGCTTACGCTGATGGACCAAATAAGCCAGTGTATTCCCCGAGGTAGCTTACAGCAGTTTTCAGGGCTCTCTGACTCAGTACCTTCCTTGAGCGTTTTCGGAGGTGCAGTATTTTTGAGATCTTTTCAGCACTGCAGTACTCTGTTTTCAGTGGTGTCCTTTTCCTCCACTCTAGGGTCTTCCCAGAGATGCTCTGGAAACATGGAAGATTTACTATTTGTAGGATTTCAGCTGTTTTCAAGAGGCTCTACAGAGAGGAAAAAAAAAAAAAAAAAGGCTGATTTAGATTGTCAGGATTTACTGTTTGCCAGCACTTTTAAACTGTTTGTACCAGTATAAAATATTCTGTTCAACAACTCATAAATCCTAACAAATCCATGTATCAGTGTTTTTAAGACACAGTCACAAAAAGCTATGGTTCGGTTTCCATTTTCAGGTGGAATTCTACCTTATTTTCTGCCTATACCATAAGCATAATGCTCCAACTCGAGGAACTGGAATTAAATCAGCCTTCACAGTCAATCTAGAGCATATACTATCTCTGTGATTTTTATAATTCAAATTTTTTTTTTTTCCTTTGACTTGCAATAATGTAGGTGCATGTAAGGAGAGGGACTGAGATAAAACATTCAGCTCACCACACCTTGCCCAAAATACATGGATGACTGTTAGAGTGTTGCAGCTATCCATAAGGGAGAGAGAAAGAAGGAGAAAGGGTTATTTTTTCTTGTAATGAATATCAGGCATTTTACTTCCAAAAAAAATTCCTTGTGAATTCAGAAAACAGTTTCATTTTTAGTTTGTTTTAGCTTTATCTTCCATTCCATGTGACCTACACTAAGGGGACACCAGCAAGCTTCACAGCGAAATGGAAGGAACAAGGAGAGACTGGTTTTGCAGGAACAGCTGCTTGTTTTTAGCAGCATCACTTGAGAGTTTTTCACATTCTCCTTCTCCGCCTCTCCCTAAATGTTGAGCCTGCTGTGTGCAAGCTGGGTGTTTACAGTTCAGGACTATGGAGGAGGAGGAAATATTTTGCCTATTGTTCAGTGACGTCAATGGCTTCGCTCCCAGTCACTTGAGGGACGCTGGTGCTTAGCAAATGTCAGTACACTGCTGCTACTGCATGTGCCTTACTGTCTGCTTGCAGGAATTTAAGGTCTCTCCTTCAAGATAGATCCAGTTGGTAGATGAGGCGGGTGTAAAAAGCGGAGGGCTACAGCCATGGAAAGCTAATCTGCTGCTTTTCGCATGGGAAAGCATTTACATGCTAGCTCCTTATTGTGGCACTAATACGGCATATTTATTAGCATTAAATGATGAATTTAGTATAAAACTGTCTTTTATCCTGCACCATGGTCTTCCCTCTAACACCCTTTTCCTCTGTATTAAATCAAGGTTCTGAAAATAACACAGATGACACTGACTATTTTATAATTAGGCTGGATACATAGCTACCTCAATAACTAACCATATTTGGTGTTTTTCTGATCTGATCTCATCATGCGTTTTGTTACCAGATATTGATAAATTAATTGCAAATTCATTTGCTGAAGATTCTTTAAGCTCCGGACTGGTTTTTCGTTTTGTTTTGTTTTTTCCTTTTAAATCATGTTTTGTAAAAGTATGCTATGGCTGATGTTACTAAAGGGGCTGCAATTGGAAAGCCATGATTCAACCACTTTATTTTCATTAAAACACACTTTAAATTATTTTGGGCAAACTTTGCTGCCTATATCTGTGATTGGAAAAAGGGATATCTGCAGTCTTTGCATATGTGTGCAGGAAATTGAGTTTTTAGAAAACACTGAGAAATTGTTCCTTGGTGTCAGTGCTTTAAGTTAATATTTTGCAGTTGAAATTAAAGAGATTACTTCTGAAAAAATTCTGTGATAGGGCTGAACAGAGCTGTGACTCTAGATGGGACCAAAAGTTCAGCCTATTAATTTTTCTCGACCTGAGACCCTGGATTTGTTTCATATTCATTAAATAAGCACTGGGAAAATGTCAAGTATTTTGAGTGTTTATTACAGCTGATCGTATTGACATAGCACTATAATGATACTTTCAGATACATGGAGAGCATAAATAGGTGCTGCCATTTTGTAAGGCAAAAATGGGAAAGCTAAGAGCAAACAATGGTGGATACAGAGACTAGCACTGGGTTTATAGTGGGAAATAAGTCAGACAAACTAGTATCAGTGCCTTCTAGGTGTTGACTTAAAAAATAGATGATGATTGATCAATAGATTATACTACAGGGAAATAGAGTCACAGAAAAGATACCATACCTGGCTTTCTATGCTAAGAAATAACTTGTAGATTGTTTGAAGTGAAATGCACTTAAATTTATATACTTTACTTTTTAAGTTGCTCACATGTATGAATCATTCACTTATCAATAGAAGAATGCCTTACTTCATAATGTTTCCACACTGAAACTCTAGAAATCTGCTTTATCTGTTAATTTCAGTACACTCTGGCACTTCACCTAAGAAACATTTTTTTATAGTACTGTGTCAAATTATCTTTTTGTAGACCAAAGGCTCAACTTTCATTTTTCTAAATAGTCATCTGACATCATAGATAGTTCTCAGCTTTGCACAGAAGTAGCAGATTAAAAGGTTTTCTGAATTTTAGTCACAAATGAATTAACGTTACCACAGCTCCCCAGTAACTGTTTTCTGATTTTTCAAGAGGTTTTCAGGAACAGCTTATCTAATGAGAAGGAATGTAGTGTTAAAGACTATAAAACATAATATAGAGTGTGAAATGTAATACTTAGTCCTCCCCAGAGGCTTTTACATAGATGCACATGTATAAATATTAATGTAAAATGTACCATATCAAATTAACATAATACTGCTATGATATATGTAGTTATAATTGCCTTTTTCTTATAGACAGGGACTAAAAGTATCAAAAGACCAAAGCCCAAACTATACTTTACATTTAGTATTCTTCATCCACAATTATTAGTATAAATAGGAAACAGGTCAATGTTGAAATACCCTTCACTTAACCTTGATTTGCTGTCCCATGCTAACCTGTAAACAGACATGTTTCTGCCTTTCACCTCCTAAAGGAGTTTCTAAATCAGGCTTACATTTTCTTTGCTCGTCTTCAAGATTTTTTTCTAACAGCATCAAATAGCTGTTTGCCAGTTCTTGACTGTAACAGGGAGGAGGCCTGTCATCACCCACAGGAAAACAATGAAATACATCTAGCCAGAAAATAGAATGAGTGCTTTCTTCACATAATGAACTAGTACTTGGCAGAGCTAGTTTTTCAAACACATAATATAGAAAGAAGGATGTGTAATGAATCCTGTTATGATAACACTGTCCACTGTATACCAGGTATAAGAATTTTTGGAAGCAAAATCTACTGCAAGTCTTTTGTTTTGTGTGGAAGGGGAGGGGGGGAGGGGGAAGAGGGTAGAAGAAAAAAGAAGCATTACAGCAATTTCTGCTTCAGTGGGGGTGGGTAGAGACAGAAATGAAGGGAGGGAGTTTCATTTCCTCCCTTCTCCCATCCCTCCCTTCCCTTCCAGCAAGACACCTGTCTAGTGCTGTTCCTCTTTATGCTTTGGTTCCTTCATTTTAAATTAGTGCAAAGCAATTAAGAAAATCCATTTTTAAATAACATATAACGGTTAGCTCAATTAGTTGTTAGGATTATATTTATATTATTAAAAAAAATTTTTGAAGTACATGAAATCTGAAAATCTCATCTGCTGGCAACACTGTTAGGTTAGGTTTTTGCTTTGGTGATTCCTGTGATTGTAGCCCATATTTTTTTGGAGAAAATTTGAGAGTATGACATTACATTCATTACCGTATTATATCCATCTCTTGACCTACTGTAATGGCCTGGGCTTTACTCTTCAACTCTTCACACCCCTTGAGAATTGTTTTAGGTTAGTTGTTTCCAAGAAGGTTTTTTGTGAACTCCACTACACCACATGTGAAAAAAAAAAAAATACAAAAAAACAAGTATCTCAGACTGGACTTTCTGGGAAAGTAGATGACAATTCTAAGGTGGACATTGCTTTCACTGGGACTTACACTGAAGACAAGCTTTGCCTTTCAGGCATAAAGTATACTGTTACATAACAATTTCTTCAATAAGAGAACAGTCGCTTAGGAATAAGCAGCTAGCTGTTTTCATGAAAATCAGCCTGAAATAAAATAAAAAATAATGAACTTCTTCAAATAAAGAAGGAGAGTACAGCCCTTGTGGGTAGCAATAATGCCACTATTTCATGTCATATCTGATTCTTAAATAAACATTATCATAGGTTATTTCTGTTAAATATATTTATAAATGTCTCAGATCTTGTGGGAGTTCCATTGTATTTTACAGACTATTTCTCAATCACAACTGCAATGCAGTGGGTAGAACATTACAGCTTTCTGCATCTAAAAAGGTACACAGAATCTTTCAGCAGAATGCTATGTGAAAAAAAAAAAAGGAGAGGGGGAAAAAAACTAAACCAAAACCAAGCAAACAACCCTAAGCATACAATCAGATTGGAAACTGGAAAGGAAATATGGAGGGAGAGGGGAATAAAATGTTTTTTAATTTATAAATAATAGCATGTCATTTGATTTCTCCTCTATGAGATAGCAGCATGTCAGTATGATGTGCAAGTTTCATGTCAGCATACTAGCCTGGGAATCTTCCAGTAGCTGGATTATTTGAGGGGGAAGGAAAGGGAAACAGATAAAAGGAGACAGGAGGAGGGGAATTTTGGCATATTGTTAAACCATTAAAAAGATTGGGAGGGTGGTGAGCATTGGAAAGTACCTCCTTCCCTTTCCAGGAGAGCGGGGGTAACGGGATAAACACCAGATACAACACAAAGGAGGAAGACTAATGACTGAAGGGAATGGCGTCACCTCACGCTTGGAGGGAGGAACTGGTCCACAAGGAAGAGAGCAAGGAGGAAGCTGACGCAGTGCCTCATAGGAGAGGGAGAAGCTGTTGGTGTCTGGGTTTAACACTTGGCAAGAACACCTGCACTTGGCAAGAAGCTTAGCGACAGGTACAGATCCCATGCCTCAGGTAGAGAAGTTTATCACAAGAGAAGGTGTGGCTCCAGGCCTGGCATAGGAAATGTCCTCTTAATAGAGAGACGGGTGCTGACATTTGTGTCCAGCCTCAGCCTGGTTTGGATGATGAGACCACTGTCAGCATGCTGGAAACTCAACTTTGGAGGGACAAAGAGTTACTCCAGTTTTGTGACTGGTTGGAATCCTGCTCTGTCACTTGTGGTATAGTTAACCAATGCAGGCTGCAATGCTAAGCCACGTGGAGATGCTGAAAACCCAAGAAGCAGAACAATGCCACACTGGAGAGGAGAGATCCAAACAGTCCCAAATCTGGGGCACCTTTTCCCTGTAGGCTGTATGCAAGGCTAAGGGGATGATATCAGGATTTTTCTGATGGGACAAATTGTGAGGAAATTGTGAGATGGATATGCCATCTATGCCAGATGCAGCATATTAGCCTGGGCTGAATGGAGCTCTACTGTCCATCACTTAACCTCTTTCCATAAAAAAACATAGATCATGCAGCTCTCATGTTAACAGATCAAAATTTCATGTCATCCCACTTAGCATTCACTCCAAGCTTAGTTCAGCAAAGATCCAAAGGAGAAACCATAAACTGGTAAGTGCTGTAATCACAATATTACACAGATAGTTCACAGCCATTTTTCAACTTTCTTTTTCTTTACAAAAGATTTTTATAAATTTTCTGTTTCTTATAAGTGTCTGTAGCATTTTCTACTTTAGAAGTAGTACTAGTAGCAATAATATTTGTATTACAGTAGTTCCCAGAAGCTCCAGTGGGGGTTGGGCTATGAGTAAATAAAAAATAAAATACAAATTAAAAAAAAAAGGAAATGTAAACTATGCTCTGAGCAATTTACATACTGAGTCTTGTTGCAGCTAAATAGTTTCATCCATTCTTCTGAATCAAAATGCTTCAAAAATGAGTGGAGTTATCCTGTAATTGCAAAAAGGATTCCTCTAGTGCATCACTCTCTTTCTCAACTCTTTTACTTCTGTTCATTTATTGTCTGCAATTGGATTACGTTGCTTTTTCACTCCACCCCAAGAAGAGGTAATTATTTTTTGGTGTGAAAGCTCTTTTCCCTACGTGGCGAATGAAAAAAAGAAATCTTATACTTAAACAGCGCTTATAGTTTCTTTGCTGTACATATGACACATTGGTTTATCTTGAGAGCCTAAAATGGGAATTGCCACTTTGGTATACTTCATTCTATTCCCTTTGGCACGTTACTGTCTTTGAACATTACCTTATTTTCCTACACAATGATGGCTAGGTACAATGCACCCCCAATCAGCAACTCTGTAACAAAACATTATTTCACTCAGGATCTTTATGTAGTTTTTTTTTAATGTAGGAAGTCAGGCTGTGGTGTATAAACCTGTCATGCTCTCACAGAGGATTAGCATGGTTGTCACACTGTGTAGAAAAGATTGCTGAACTATATCAACATGAACAGTACATCACTCCTCCTGCCTCCTAAATTGCCATATAATCAATATTCTCCCAGTCCTCTTTTCCTTTTCTGATGGCCGTTTAAGGTAGTACTGTCTGCTCAGCTAAGATGTCTGCTGATTCACTTTGCTGCTTTTAGCAAGGTGCATCAGGATGATTTTCTCTGGATAATTGAACTCTTACCGTAGTGTACCTACTTGTGGTGAATGTGTGAGTGGTACAGTTTTTCTGCGTTTCCCATCAGTATTTGTTATTGAAGAACGGATAAGAATGAGGCAGGGCAAAGATGAAATTTCACAGACTTATACTGAGTATAGGCATATTCAAGAAAGGGAGAAGAATCTCTGCCATTTCACTTCATTTCTGTTGCTGCTCTGAAGAGGCAGCACAGGTGAATGATACTGGTGGCAACTGTCTTTATGAGTGCGTCCATATGCAGGAACTATTTATGTTAAAATATGTCCTTTGAAACATTGACCCAATATAATGAAGCCGAATACAGGACAGGCATTAGTTAGCAAAGGAATGAAAAGGTGAAGAGGAATGGGTATTAAGGATGGAGGGCAACACAGAGAAGCAAAGACCAGCTCTGAAATGAGGCTTAACAATGCAGCAAAGTTGATTTGGTTTGAGGTGTTTATTTTGCAGACAAGCTTTTTTAGTTAAGCTCAAGGAAGGAAGACCTATTCAAGTTCAGTCACACCTCAGCAAACATTTGAGTGCACAACTGTCGGGCAGAAAAGGTTGAGCTCAGTGTCTTGGTAAGCCTGATGAACAGGTTTGGACAAATAGAGGCAAAACCTGAAAATGAACCAGAGCAGAGGAGCTTCAGCTGGGTAAATATAATCTCTTTTACTGATGAAGTGCTCAGAGAAATCTAACAAATAAATTTAAGCAAGGTATTTGTAGATTGAATAAAACCAGCGTGATATTAGTTTATTGTCTTCCTGTAAATATTTTGTTTTTCATTTTAGAAATTAACCACATTTCAGCAGTGCTGAACAATAAGACTGTCAATTTGCCATGCTCACCTCTTTCATACCCCCTGAAAATGGGCAGAAAGAGCAGAACACAGCAGGTGTGCTTGTTAAGTGTAGTGGACTGGTGTTGTGGTCTAAACTTAGCTGTACAAGAACCACAATATTCCAGCTGTGGGAAAGCAGAGAGGCTCTTGCAGTGAGACTAGCTAAAGGAAGAAGGAGAAACTGCACCTATAGTAGATGAGCTACATGGATGAATTCTATAGCAATTATATTTTAAAGATGATCATGCACTTAAATTTTATTTGAATGCCCATCCAAAAGTCAGCACACTCTTGGCAGCAAAAAACTTTAATGCCTAGTGAGTTTGATTTGACTCTGAGTTCACTATAAGGGTCCTAGGATCCTAAAAAAATACTTAGACTGTTGAATAAAGTTAGGATTCTCTGCACTGCTTCAGCTGAATAAGGTTTTCCTACTTTTTTTTTTTTTTTTAATTTTACTGCTGGGTAGGTGGTAGGTAAACTTTTTCACCATTAATTAAATGACTTGCTTTAATCAAACAGGTGTATAGATTACACTTCCAAAGCAAGTGAAGTATTCCCACGTATATGCACTAATAGTGATTTTTTTTTTAAGTTTCTCTCTTTGAAATATGTGTGGATAGACTATAGTCTTTATTACTAATCTTTTTGACAGCAAGAGTCTAAAGGAAGTATGACTGGACAACACTTTGTCTTGTTAGGCATGTACAAATTTGTTTGGTTGCTATGACAAATGCTCCAAAGCCACATGAGATGCTGAGATCTCATAGTACAAATGATAGAGGGCAAGACAGAATAAAATGAAGTGTTTATTGGTCTTCTGTGTCTTTCCAAAGCAGCCTATCCTCACTTTGCCTGTTTTCTTCATCCTCTAAGATTTCTTCATCTGACCACTGCAGAATGAAACTGGAAAATGTCTAGTCTGTAATACAGAATGAGCCAATATAAATTTAAGTTAATGTATGAAACTAGGCATGCTGTCCTTTCTCCCTGCACAACCTGCTGCCTTTTCTTTCCAGTACTGCTGGAGTAAAAGTGCCAGACAAAAAAAAAAACATTCTTTGGGCCATTCCCATTTCTAAGTACTGAGTGCATCTTTTCTAACAGTCAAGTGGGTCAGATTGTACAGACAACCATTTTCTTAGGCTCTAAGAAATTTTAGAAAAAGACTGAAGACCAATTTACATATTCTTATTCTCAGTAAGCACAATGTTATTATATTAATAGAATCTGGAGAAAAACATCCATTTAGAAAGAAAGTGTCCTATGACTTTAAATGAAAGAAAGCTGAGGAAAATTGGTTTTTTAGAAGGCAAAGTTAAGTACATGTAGAAATCCTTCACAGTGAGCCGATATTCGTAATATTTTGTGTATAAAATCATGGTGCTAAGGAAAACACACCAAAAACCGAACAAGTCGTAAGGTCTATAGGGTTCAAATATTCCAAAACTTCCAGACCAAGTTGGCAGTTGCTGCTCAGAAGGTAATTCAAGAGCAGAATACCTTATGGTGTTAACTGTCAGGGCTGAAGTGCTTTGGTAGCAGTGTGTGTGGGAAGTCTGCACAGAGCCTGCCTGCAATATGCCTTAACAACCCAAATTGTTTTGCGTTACATTCACCCATAAATTGAAAATATATGCAATATTTATTCTAGTGTACTTTTTGGCATAGTTTACACCTCTAACACTTTGAACAATTTAAGCAAGCCTGGGGATCTTATTGAGGGCTGGAAATTAGAACACTTTGTTTGTAGTAAAAGGATTTGCTGTACTTCACTGCAAAAGCCAAGCCAAAGTTGAACTATGCCCTTTAAAAAAAGAAAAATAAAACCTTTTCATAAGATAAACTTTCTTCATCTAGAAAACAGTTAAATAATGACCTTATTGACAGCAGCTGAACAAACTTGCCATAGAATAAATGTGTAATTTTCATTTAATTTGGATTAAGGTTTTTTTCCCCATTTTATTACATTATAGAAATACATTTCTATAATGTGTACAGATCCTCACTGGCATATGGAAACAAACAAACAAACAAACATAAATCTTGGAAAAATGGTTTCAAGTTTTTCAAAAGTTTATATTTAGAAAATCTTGAAGTGCATATGAACCTTTCTGTCCTTTTAAAATATGTCTATGGAGGTATGGACTATGTTTTAGATAGCGACAATAAAAAAGATGTTTACACAACTAAACCCTTCTTGCAGTACAGGTGGGCATGGCCACTTGATACTATTGACAACAAGCACTTCAAGCTACATAAATCCTCAGTGAAGCTTTTAAAACAAAGAAATTAAGTTCAACCTACTTCTGAATAGAATTCACCGAGGCCCTCTTTATCATAGAAATAACTTTTTTCTCCTCTCCTTTTTGTCCAAGCTGTTGTCTGTCTTCTTTCCTTTGTAATTTACATTACCCCTGTTCTTTGATGTGTTGATTTTTCTAAAAACCCTGTGAGATAGAGAAATACTTTTATGATCTCATTGTAAGGGAACAGAAGCATTGTAGAGCCAGGCTATGCATCAGCTAAATCCCAATGGGAAGTAAGTCAAACATTGCACCATTTAGGGTAATTCAACAACAAAGCCCTGCCTTTTTCAGAACTTTCCTATTCAAAACCTTGTTTGGTAAGAGCTACTATGACTTTTTACTAAAAAGAAAAGGAAAAAGAAAAAAAAAAAAAAAGAGGGGGAAAAAGAGAGAAGAAAAAAAACCCCCCACAACTAAAACGCAAGGTTCAAAAATAAATCATCAATTTTGTAGTAGAAATTGATCATCCATAATGTTAGTACAGTTCAGAGCAAATGCTAGACAAGCAGCATCTTGAGTGTACCCCAAAGCAGATAAAATTGTCAGCATTTGTTCTTGGCAAAGAGACCTTCTCAAGTGGAAGCAGACACCCAACAGAAGATGTAGTCTTTAATATTTTTACCCTGGCCTAAGGCTCTGTTAAGCTTATGTTCCATGAAAGGAAAAGTTAAGTAATGTAAGAGAAAAAGGCTAGTGTGTCCTAGCTTCACTTTCCATTTAAGGAAACATCATCCACAGAGGTTAGCTGATTCTAGATATTAATATAGAGATTTCTATTTTCTGCATTTGTTTTCCGTTAAAACATCTGGTGATATCCAGTGGCAAAAATTGAGGGGGGTGGTGTTCTCTGTAGCACCCAGCAAGAGCCTTCATTTTCTGCAGATATTGCTTCCTCTTTTAAATCAAGTTCAGTCAGAAGAAGTAAATGGCAGCGTTTGTCTCCAATAATAAGGAGAGAAATCAGGCTGAGTATTTTAAATGTATTTTGATTTATTCAACTCTGATTTATTTGGTTGAATGGCAATTCCACATAGAAAATCCAGCAAGACATCACACAGCTCAAAACTGTGGTTCTCTAGAAGCTAGTTTATACTACTACCATTCAGCCATTGAGAAAAATAAGCAGAATGAAAAAAGAAAAAATTGAGAAATCGCTAGCAGCAAATGAAACCTGACCTACCTTTGCATGTTTCAGACAAGAGTACCACAGAGGAAAAAGAATAACTTCAACATTCTTATTTAGTTGTTCTTTTTCTATGTTTTCAAACACTTGTAAAACATTCTTTGTCTTCATGTTATTACTTTTATTAGACATGTTAAAAAAATAAGTTTAAAGTGCATAGTAAGGAGTGACAGACATTTTGGAAACCGCTGGAGTCAATATTTATCATTAAATCACGTGGTTTGAGATTTAGAATTTTTTGAATCTGATATTGTAAATGGTTTATTTAGACAAGACAGCAGCAATTTGGAGAAGTATCAAATCTAGCTTGACATGACATAACTTGAAGACCAGTGGCAGCTCAGCTGTGGCACTACAGTGCTCTGCATGGGCTAACTGATGTTCTTGGCTGCTTTTTTC
Source organism: Merops nubicus (assembly GCF_000691845.1). Classification (NCBI taxonomy): domain Eukaryota; kingdom Metazoa; phylum Chordata; class Aves; order Coraciiformes; family Meropidae; genus Merops; species Merops nubicus. The sequence continues at coordinate 2,625 of NW_008596939.1, read as the reverse complement.
TTTGCCACATTCTGTAATGATCCAGATTTTGTTTTAATGCTCTTGTTAGTCATAATTATTCACCAAATAATTTATGCAAACAAATTCCAGCTTTTGGATGGCTCTTTCTATGCTCACTTACATGAAATATGGTATCACTGACTGAGTCACAGTTGGTTTTTTGTCAGTTTTATTGTTTTTGTCCTCTGAGTCGATACATGACATTGCTAGAAGAAAGCCTTAATAAATAATGAATAACAAGATAAAATGCAACCAATGCTCATTTGTGTAAACTTTTGAATTAGTTTTGGGACTCACAACTCTTCTATGAATAAACTAGCAAGCCTCTGAATAGCACTACGCTATAAATAAATAATAAATACTAAATAAATAACCACAGAATATTCTGTTTCAGTGAAACCTTGCCACACTGAATGGTAAAACTCACTGATTTCACTGAGGTCAAGCTTTTAGTGTTATTCATAAAATATTTACTATATTTTTCCTGTCAATTTATTGCTATCATCATTCACTGGATTTTTATGGTTTTATGGTGTAGCACAATGATGTTAACTGTAATATTTTTACTTTTAATGAAAATTAAAAACATGCTAAGAATCCTTATTTTTCTAAAAGTTTCAATTGCTGTTAATAAGATATAGGACTGGATCTTCTAAAAGGAAATTTGGAGCTGTGACTTTGTAGATTTGCTTACATGCTTAACTATCTTTTGTTAACACTAATGACAAAATCTTAGCTTAAAGAAAGATCTAATCTGAGACTGCCTTTCAAAATTCCAGCAAAATCCTATGAGGAGTGCTCAGCTGTTTTGTTATATACTAATCCAGATACAGGATTAATACAGCTAAGCATTAGTTATCAGAGCTGGAAAAACCCTCTCTTCTTTTTGCATTTTAAAAGATTCTCATTTGAGCTGTAAACTCGTAATCCTAAGTGAGATTTTTTTTTTTTTTAAGCTATGTAAGACAAATTAACAAAGCTCTAGGTCTTAACCAACATTTAAGCTATATCAAATTGCCAGGGATTTCCTATTATCAGCATAAGGCCAGTGATGGAAAAGTGGCTCATATTGAGGAGCATAGTGTCAAATTCTGCTTTGGAGTAAAGCTCAGTCTGCTTGAACACTGTAAATGCTGACAGTTCTGTCTCTTTCCATCGTGTGGTTTTGGGCCAGCTGAGATGGGACTTCACTCCCTCTGCAGAAACAAACACTTCATATAAAGACAGGAGTCACTGTGTCCTTGCTCTCTAGCATCATAAGCCAGTTTGAGTGTTGTCTCCACTTAATTAGCAAAGTCAGAAAGACTCAGTGATATCTGTATCACCGCAGACTTCCAGGTTAAAATCCAGATGAAGTGGATATCTGATGAAGCATAATCAGTTTTATTTTCCAGTGCTCATATCAGGAGGATGTCTAAATAGTCAGGAGTCTAAACAAGATGACTGAGTAGCATATGCTTGCCAGGAGGTGTTCTGCCCACAAAATGAAAGGTTTACACATAGTGCAAGAGACCTCTGAAGGTATAGATATGTCTCTGAATGTCTGAGTGGGTGGTCTTCATTAGGTGGATATATGAAACATCTTTATGCTAATTGTGCAGGATTTAAACCTAGTCAAACTTAGAGAACCACAGGCTATGCTTTTTTTTTTTTTTTCTTTTCTTCCAGTGGCAAATACGGTTCATACACTTGCATTTTCTTAAGTTATGAAAAAACATCTGTAGATAGATTATATCTGTGACACTAGTGGTTATCTATATTCCAAGTCTCAGGCTTCAGGGATATGAACTGAAATGGTTGGTTGTATGACAATGGTATTCCAATTCCTTTTGCAAACAGAAGCAGTCCAGTTTGTGAGTAGTAAGCAGCAGTTAGAGTGGTGAGAGCGTTGGATTCTGCCTGGATCTCGGTGTTCATGGTCACTATTCACAGACCCTACTTTCCAGGAGAACACCTTCATACCCAAGCTACGGGGTAGCTTGCTGCTCCTCCTGAATTGCACCGTGGTGCAACCAGAACAAAAAAAAAAAGGATCTGGCGAGAGAGCAGCTGACGTCAAAGCCTGACACCAGTCTTGCAGTCTGAACACAGTTGGCAAGGAAAGAGTCCTGAGATCCTTTTCCCTCCTCTAACATGTGGAAGACCATCACAGTCATCACACATTTTTAACTGAATTCAGTACTATACTGAGTCATGTTCTGAGGATAGGTGGAAAAATGAGCTCTTCAGGAAACCTGGGCAAATAGATGCCTGGGGTTTTTTATTTAGCAGAGATTTTTGCCTGAAATCCTTAGCACCTAGTACATTTTTTTCTGGCATTCTCCTTTGGACCACGGTCTTAGTCACATGGTTTATTTTTCGGTAGTTCTGCAAGGAAGAGAGAGTTTGACTCAGTGATTCTTACGGGTGCCTTCTAGCTCAAGTTTTCTACAATGCTGTGATTCTATGACTTCAGATGCATATAACGGCATTTTAGCTCCTCAGCTCACTGTCAGATCTGTCCCTAATGTCTGATTTGATAATACAATAGTAGGTTCTCACATTTGAGATTGCAATATACTTGACATGTTTGCTTGACCATAGGTCAAGAAGACACGACTTCTGGAAGAGTGTTGTGGTTTGAGG